>NC_037677.1:87061497-87125485 GCF_003255815.1 Theropithecus gelada
AAAGAAAGAAAGAAAGAAAGAAAGAAAGAAAGAAAGAAAGAAAGAAAGAAAGAAAGAAAGAAAGAAAGAAAGAAAGAAAGAAAGAGAAAGAAAGAAAGAGGGAAAGAGGGAAGGAAGGAAGGAAGGAAAGAAGGAAAGGGAAGGAAAGGGAAGGAAGGGAAGGAAGGGAAGGAAGGGAAGGAAGGGAAGGAAGGAAGGAAAGGAAGGAAAGGAAGGAAAGGAAAGAAGGAAAGGAAGGAAAGGAAGGAAAGGAAGGAAGGAAGGAAGGAGGGAAGGAGGGAAGGAAGGAAGGAAGGAAGGAAGGAAGGAAGGAAGGAAGGAAGGAAGGAAGAAAGGAAGGAAGGAAGGAAGGAAGGAAGGGAGAAAGGAAGAAAGAAAGAAAAGACAGAAGAAAAGACAGAAGGAAAGGAAGGAAGGAAGGAAGGAAGGAAGGAAGGAAGGAAGGAAGGAAGGAAGGAAGAGTCCAGTTGGTTAGTGGGAAAATTAGCCCAGTGGAAATATTGACAACTAGCTTTGATTTGATACTCAGTGGCTTGTGCCTAGCTTTGATTTGATACTGAGCGTTGGCCTCTTACTAGAGCTATTCCCTCTTGGTCTGTTTTTCTTTGGT
This sequence comes from Theropithecus gelada, assembly GCF_003255815.1. Classification (NCBI taxonomy): domain Eukaryota; kingdom Metazoa; phylum Chordata; class Mammalia; order Primates; family Cercopithecidae; genus Theropithecus; species Theropithecus gelada. The sequence goes on from NC_037677.1 coordinate 87,062,108, forward strand.
CTTAGTGCTGCAGTTACTTCTCAATGACACCATATACCATTGTCTGCTCCAAGTGCTTGGTTCTCTTTCCTGAGTTTGTCAACAATTTTTCAAAGTAATGGGTAACATTGGCAGCTTGCTTATTTTACTGTGCTAGCACTGCAGACGCTTCATGGTGGGAAGCAATAGATTATCTGTGTATGCTCAAGACAGCAGGTACAAAAGAGGAAGCAATCTGACTTACTACGAATAAACTAATACAGGGTGGGGGCACAAAACACTTTCTGGCCCCTATGGAAATGGACACCAGCATATCCGCTCCAGCTGGGGCCAGAAAGGGACATTTTACAGTAGGAGGCAGCTACGACTAAAGCCTTCCTCTCCCATACAACAATTATGTCAATTCTGGGAGTCTCGGGACTTGTAACACAGCTGCATGGTTTAAGAACACAGGCCACAGAGACAAAACAACTTGAGCTTGAATCCCAACATTGCCACCTACTACTTTGTGTAACTTTGGGCAAGTTATTTAACTTCTGTGATTTATTTTCCTCACAATTAAGAGAGGAGATAATGATAATACTCATCTGTTAAAGCTGTCATATTATATGACATGAAGCATGTGATGGTGAAACTGATAGTAAAACCCAGGCCTAATCATCCTGATTCAATGCTATTTTATAATTCCACTATTATAACATTAAAATGCTTTAATTATACATCTTTACCCTTGTGTAATTATTACATGTTAACTACAATATTAAAATGTAACATAATGGGATTTAGCATGCTGAAACCTCCTGGTCAGAACTACATCTACTTCTTAAATTGAGAGACTCCTATAGTGCAGCATTTTAAAAGTGCCGTCCTACTTTTCTGTAAATATTCTCTCCAGGTTACGTGTGAACATACATGCCAACATTTCAGAAATAGAAAAAGCAATAGGTGAATTTTTTATGGACTAGTCAATGTTTTGCCTCTATATTTCACATATGAGATAAAATATACAAGACAGTTTTGTTCTGAGACCAGGTCTTTCTCTACCACCCAGTCTGGAGTAAACTGGCACAATCACGGCTCACTGCAGCCTTGAACTCCTGGGCTCAAGCGATCCACCCACCTCAGCCTCCCGAGTAGCTAGCACTATAGGCATGCACCACTATTCCCAGCTAATTTATTTATTTATTTATTTATCATAGAGTTGGCGTCCTGCTTTATTGCCCCAGTTGGTTTTAAACTCCTGGCCTCAAGCAATCCTCCTACCTCAGACTCCCAAAGCGCTAGCATTACAGGTATGAGCCACCATGCCCAGCTAAAAGAGGCCTTTGAAATGATACAGTGATCCTCAGTTGGCACAGCACAATTGTATCTAATATTACACAATACTTTTTATTTTTTTGCATTGACATATACATTCAGTTTTCTAAGAAGAACTCAGGCAGAATGCTATTTTTGCTAAGAGATTAATATATCGTAAGAAAAAATTGTCAACCAAAATAACAGAGATGAGGCAGGAGAAGAGCAGAGGAAGTCGGGGGTGAAGGGGACCCATTGGATGTAGTCTAGCTTGAGCAATAGCAAAAGCAAAACATGCAAGACAGCAGAAGCAGAACATATAAGTTGGAACAACTGAGCAGAGGAAGTCGGGGGCGAAGAGGACCCATTGGATGTAAGCTAGCTTAAGCAGAACATGCAAGATTTTAAAAAAGCAGAACATAGAGATTTCTAAAAAGTAAACAGTTAAGTTAGTGCAATAAGGGAAAGATAAGGATAAGCAAACAGCTTACAAGAGATAAAATAAGAGTAAGGTGCAATAAGGGAAAGGCAAGGATGAACAATTTGCTTATGAGAGCAAGTGAGAAACAAACACCATAAAATCTAACAAACCTGTGCTAATACCACTCGCAGGTCAGCCCAATCCATTCTGGATCTTACTGTGCTTAATAAATCTTTTGCTGCATTGCTATTTGTGTGTATCACATCCAATTCTTTATTTGCAACACCAAGAATCTTGCACTTCACAACATAGCCAGTAACAGAGAGGGGCTCTCTACAAGAAAATGATATTTATTGGTGAATAGAGCACTGCAATGGGAATACTTGTGCCATAATAAACCATATGCTTATTCAGAAAGGTAAGAGAACGTAAAGGTTTTTAAAGGAAACATGCAGGAGGGATTATATAATTGTCTTGAGATAATCCTTCTTGGCTGCAAGGATCAATAACAAGAGTGATACCAGTTCAAGGTTGGACAGGCAGTTATGTGGCAGATGTCCTTGCAGAAGTGTTTTTTTGTGAGAGGTTGCAATGGCATTTATGCAATGTTATGGTTTTCTCAGTCTTTGTACATGGCTGTGATTTTTTCACAAGTCTTTTTGTAACAGTTTTGTTATCAGGCATACAAGGCTCTCTTCATATCCTTCCACAGCTCTATTTTTCAGATTTTTAAAACACGTAAGTGACTCCATTTTGATTCTGACAACTTTCACAGAATTACCTGCCTCCCACACACTAAGCACACCTCAGCACATTGTGCAGTGGTTTTGTCACATGTAGAACAGAGTTGGATACGTGTTTTATTCATAGGAGAATACTAGGTTTTCAAATGATAATAAGTGCTTCTAAGACACCTTTCTCTCTATCCTTATGATTATTCTTTTCAGCTAGCTGATTACCAGGGATTTCTTATTACCTAGATTATCAAGGTTTATCTATGACAGTATGTCAGATGTGGTCCACGTGTAATTGTAATAAACAAACATCCTGTACCATGTCCAAGTCTACTGCAATCTTAACTAATCATGGATATCATCTATTGAGTGGGTAGTAGTTGCTGTGTAGTAGAATTGTGCTAAGCCCCTTGCAAGCATTAGTCCATATAACTGTCATAATACCCCTATGATACCTATTTAACAGATAATAAATTCTAAGATTTACCCAATCCACCATTGATGGGCACCTAAGTCAATTCCATGTCTTTGCTATTGCATGGCACTGAACATATAAGTGCATGTGTCTTTTTGGTGTAACACTCTATATTCCTTTGGGTACATTTGATAGCTGGATCCAATGGTAGCTCTGTTTTAAGTTATTTGAGAAAACTTCAGCTGAAATTTACAAAAGAAAAGAAATTCAAAGCTTAAAAATGTTGTCACATCTAAAGCTACAAATTAAGAAGTGGTAGAACCAGGATTTGCATATATGTATTTTTGATTGCCAAATGAAAGTGGTTATCCATGAAGGTTACTGAGAAATTGCTAGGCAAATATAATGCTCCAATCCAGATACAGAAGTGAGGCACAGTCACTCAGACCAAATCATAATCCATTCATATCCCTTAGAGACTGGTTATTTCCTTCTAAACACTCACCAGACAGAGGATGGTGCCACTTAGGATATAAAAGACAAAAAATTAATCTTTAGGGAAGAAAAACTGATAACTTTGACAGATATCCACAGTATAGGCATTTTATTTAAATTATTTAAAGTTATAGAATAAATAACTAATAAAACACCTCTATAACAGCAACCATTTTGTTGCTGCTGTAAAATATTACCATAAATGTAATGGCTTAAAACAACACAAATTGATTCTCTTACAGTTCTAGAAGTCATAGTTCAAAATCAATCTTACTGAGCTAAAGTTGAAGGTGTTAACAGGGTTGGTTGCTTGTGGAGGCTCAGAGGGAAAATAGTTTTTCTGCCTTTACAGCCTGTAAAGGTTGCCTGCATTCCTTGGCTAGTGTCTCCCTCCTCACATCAATCCAACCTCTTGTTTCCATCGTAACAGCTACTACTGTTTGGGTCCTCCTGCCCTGCTCTTATAAGGATCCTTGGGTTTACATTTTTCCCACCTGGATAACCCAGGGTACTCTCCCCTATCTCAACATTCTTAACCATATCAGTAAAGTCCCTTTTGCCATGCAATGTACTTTATTCACAAGTTTTGGGGGTGAGGACCTGGACATCTTTAGGGAGGCATTATTTTATGTACTATAATTGCCAACACTTATATTTTTTAAGTTAAAAGGAAAAATTTAATTAGAAAGTAATCCAGTCTCTATTGTACTCACCTGTGTCCAATTTCCAATTAATTTGTGGTCTTTCAGGGCTTACTTTAAGGGAAAGAAATTATTTTTCTCTTCTGGTTGGAAACTTTCTGGAGCATGTGGGTGTAGTGACTGGTATTGCTCTGGGTTACAGAGCAGCTTGGATGAGCATCTGTGCAGGAACTACCGTGGTAGGCTATATTTAAAAACTGTTTATTTCAAGTGTTCAAAAAATAAAAGGGATGGGTCTCTAGCAAGCAGCAGCCTTGAATTTGCTGCAGAAAGAAGGTAGAGATTATAAGATGTAGAGGGTGGTTTAATCGATCCGTTTAATATTAGCCATTCACTAAAAATGAATGAGGAGGAGAGACAGAAAAAACTGCAACTTCTTGAATGATAATTAAACCTGTTAATCATATTCTGATTACAAAAGTATATAGGAAGAAACATGTACTTCATATTCCTGTGGGTTTTCTCTTCTAAGCACAAAAAACAAAAGCAAATCAAACTGCCAAGATGCTCTTTGAATGGGGCTGGATAACAAAAATTCCCCCCCAAAACAAAATACTTTCTGCAAAATCTTAGTGGGGCAAGCACATGCAAATCCTATTTTCTTTTGTTTTTTCTCCTTGCATTTATAACTGGAGAACATCCACTCACTTAATGCCCTGGGAGAGAGGTGTATGGTCTTCTGGTGTCTCAACATGATAAGAAAATAATTCTACAACTGTTACTACACAGATAGAGTTATGTGTTTTGAAGGTTCAAGTTGCTTCTTCTACGAAAATCAAGTGACATTCAAAGTACTTTTGAAAAGAGATTAACACAGTTCTAATACTAGGAAACTCATGTTTATCTAAATGTTTCTCTTTTTTTCAGACGTGCTTCTAATAACATTTCAATGTATATATTCATCTCCTAGAAAGGCATTAACTAATACATAATCTTCATTTATTTAATGTTATAATATTATTTATTTAAAAATACATTCAAACATGAAAATATGTATAATATGCTTTGAAATAACTAGTAATACCTAATAAAATATTCTTAATTCAAATTGCTTTATATTAGTGAGAAGAGAGACACAGAGACAGAGAATCAATCACTAGGATAGTAGTTCTAAACTTGCTACAGTACCTCTCAAACTTTAATGTACATGCACACACACACACATAATCACACACACACACTTTAATGCACAACGTACCTGTGAATCATGTTGTTAATAAAATGCAGATTTTGATTAAGTAGTTCTGGGGGTGGGAATGGAGGTGGCTCATAGATTCTGTATTTCTTATAAACTCTTAAGTGATGTCAACGTCACTATTTTTCCCCATGGAGTAGCATGTCTAAGGAAATTTATAAAATTACAGAACCCCAGGTACCACCACACACCTTCCCACAAATTTATAGTTTTAAGAAGCACCTTTCAAGTTATTTCTATGTGACCTGCCTTACACTGACTCAATGAACTGAGTTGGCACAGTGGTTACAACTCAAACGCCTGCTTCAGACATGTGGTTATGTAAATGCTTGAATTGGATTTATTTTTTTAAAAGGTGCTAAGTTACTTGAACTTTGACCAAGCATCAAATTAGCCTTAATCACATGCCTTTTAACAAACTCTCGCTGCCTTTTTATAGTATACAAGCTACCTTTGACCCTGGAGTTGGCAGGGCATCTAGACATTTTAGAGGCTAAGATAGCTGTGAAATTTTCATATAAGCTATGAAACATCTACCCCCAGGAAAATCTACAAATGCACGGGTATGCATTGTGTAAACAATTTCAGGAAATTGCATGTTTTCTAATCTATCCATGGATTCCTGACAGGTTCATGAACCTCTGGCTAAAAAATCCATGGTTCAGTTATTATGTCTTGCAAATACCATCCGTTTCAGTGATGGAAACATACTACTTTTAAATATTGTTTTGGTACTGTTTTAATTCCTCTGATCTAGCTCCAGCAGTTATCCCTGAAACTGGCCCACAGCATCTGGCTCAGAGCTGCTCCTCAACCACTCCCAGGTGCTCGCCATGGTACCGGCCTCCGAATCCGATTTCAGGCTTCCACCTGCCTCTTTTTCTCATCCTGTTTTGGCATGCTCCCTAATTCAGCTTCTTAAAAATTCCTCATCCAATTGTAATTTTCCTTTATGAGGCCAAGCTTCTGTTTTTCAAGACTTCTATGCCAATCTCCCAACTTTGAGACTGCTTCTTCCTTTAATCAAAAGTAATTACTTAAAAGAATCTCCAGTAAATCAATTAATATTTTACCTTCCTTTCCCGTGAATACTCTTTGGCATACCAAGAAATGTATTATACTTCTTATTCTCGAAGTTTTACCAGCCTTAGGAGCCCTCTGCTTAAATGAACTTTCATTTTTACCCTTTTTCAAAAAAAGGTTTTTAAAATGCTAATGTATTTTGAATAGAACACAATTATACCTCAGAAAATGTACAATAAAATATAATAATTTTAACATTAAAATTAATAGAGTCTGAATTTTATTGTTAATGCACACTCATATATGAATATATATTATAGGGCTTTGGCATTGATTATTTTATCAGCTATTCCTATAAATTTTCTTGGAAATTTGTGTTTCTGAATTTTTTATACTCTATTGTGCAACAGTGGAGGGTTATAGAATTACTAGTGAACTGAAATACATGACATTATATATTAAAGATTTTTGCTATAATTTCTCTCCATGTACAGGTAGAGGTAATAGATATGTTTATTAACTGGACTGTGGTAATCATTTCACAATGCATATCAAAATATCAACTTGTACACCTTAAATATATACAATATATATTAAATTGTCACAAAATTTAAAAATTGAAACTAAAAGATATCTCCAGTAATTAATTGATTTTAATGGCAAAACTAAGGAATATTAGGAAATTTTAGTTTTTTCTTTATTGTAAAATGTATTACCTTATAACAGTAAAAAGAAAGAAGGGAGGGAATCTATAGATTTATCCAAATAAGCATTTACTGCTGCCTTATCTATATAAATATTACCTACACAGCTATTAGGGACAAAGATATCTATTTTACATGGTGAAGAAGAAACTTTACAATTCAAGAAATGATTCATTTGTTTGAATATAAACATTTTTCTTGATAAGTAGCCTTATGTTTGAAGTCCAGAAGGAGGTCTATGGAATCACTTGGAAATAATGGGAATTATTGTGACCTTTGAGAGTGACATTTTAAATCAAGAGAGAATGGGTCAAAGGAAAATTATGCAAAAATCAAACCTACAAGATAGAATTGGTCTCATAAAAGCACAATTTACCTGAGACATAGATGAATATAATAGATATCCAAAGTAAGATGGTAACAATGATTAATGAATAGGTCAGCCAATAACATTTAAAAGGACTTCACAAAGTCGCATGAAAGCAGGGCACATCCATGCCTTATGAAGTTCTACCCAAGGGACTTTAATTATTCATCCTTATTATTATGTAGATGAATGAAACTATCTTAGACTAATCTCATTAAATATTTACGCCTTTGATTTTCTTCTTGACTCCATGTGTCGTTGTAACAAATTTTGACAAACTGAGTAGCTTAAAACAAATGTATTATTTTACAGTTCTGGAGATAATAAGTTTGAAATGAAACTAAAATCTAGATGTTAGCAGCAGGACTGATTTCTTCCTTTTCATAAGAAAATCCCTTCTTTGCCTCCTCCAGCTTCTGTTGTCTGCCAGCATTCTTTGTCTGCTGGCCATACTACTCCAATCTTTGCTTCTGTTGTCACATTGCTTTCTTCTACTCCGATCTTCTGCCCCTTCTTATAAGAACCTTTGTGATTACACCAGGCCCACCTGAACAATTACATAACCCCTCTCCCCAATATCAAGATGTTAACTTCATCACATTTGAAAAGTCTATTTTGATATATAAGATAATACAGGTTCAGGAATAAGGATCTGGACACGTTTGGTGGGCATTATTTAGCCTACCACACCATACTTACTAAGCAACCTTCTAATGAAGTCTTGGTTTCCCCTGTAGCTTTACTATAGAGACATAAAGAGCTACCAATGATGGCTTAAGTTTTTCAATTTCTACAGATATTTATCCAAACGAATTCACAAAGTGACAGTTTGGTCTTACATATCAGGCTTATGGATTTGGAAGTCTGCCCTTCAGTAATGGATCTACTTTCAGTGTGCCCTTATTGTCGGGTTTCTGAAGCCTGCAGGAATTAATTCCCCCTGACAAGGGGAATCTCCAAGTCCGCAAATGATACCTTTCCACAAGATGCCCTGCATTACTTAATAACTGTAAAAGCTCAGTGGCTTACAACAATAAACACTAACCACAGCTGTAGGTCAACCAGGCCCTGTTTTTTTCTCTTTTCCTTCTGGGTTCTAGGCTAAAGGAATAGACTTTATCTGGAATATGTGGTCCTTGAGGCAAAGTAAAAGACACGGAGCCGTCAGTCACATCACGTAATTCTGCTTGAATATGTCATAAATGATATCTACTTACAGCCCATTGGCTAAAGCAAGACACACGGCCAAGCCCAACATCAATGTGAAAAAAGTATACTCCACCAACAAAGGAATTGCAATTCACTTTTCAAAGGACATGAATATATAATCATCTTTTATGGAGAGGGGAGCCAACTATTTTGGAATGTAATGCGTTCTACTACAGACATGTAAGTAGTCAATCTGGAACACATGGTATCACATTCTGACTACTTCATTCATTCTAAAATACTTATAGATTAAAGGGCATGGCAACAATAATACAAAAGGTAATAGAGGATAAATAGAGCTAAAAGAATATAAGGTTTCACTGGTATTGTGAGAGTGTTTAAAGTAATTAAATATACTGTATTATATTAAGTCAAAGGTATACATTGTAATTCCTAGGTTAAATTCTAAAAGACATAACATATAGGCTTTAACCTAGTGGAAACTGTGATATTTATATTAACATCAACTAAGATTGTTAGGCAGGATGTATTAATAAAGAGGGACATCCCATAATGATAAAGGGTTTAATTCAATATATAGCCACCTGTTAACATAGATTCACATATAAAGCAAAACACAACAGAAACATAATTAGATGACACATTTAAAATTACAATTTGAGACTTTAACACAGCTCTTGCAATAAATGTTGGAAAAATCATATAGAAAATCCGAAAATAGTATAGAAGGTCTGAAAATAAAATTAAGAAAACTAAATAGATATATACACGTGTATGTGTGTGCTTGTGTGTGTGTGTCTGTGTTTGTACTCAGCAAAGGCATTTTACATGCTTTCCAAATGAACATGGAACATTTATCAAAATTGACTCATTTACTAACTCATAAAAAAGCACCAACAAAATTCAAAAAAATTAAAATTATTCTGCATATATTCTCTGATCAATATGAAATTAAGTTAGTAATCAATAACAAAAAGAGATAAGCAGAAAACCCCCCAAATACCTAAAAATGAAACAATGTACATCTAAATAATAATCCATGAGTCAAGGAAGAAATCAAAATTAACATTCTAGAATTTTGGTTTCACTATGATAGTATAATTATCTTTATTATTAAAACTAAAAATCTGAAAAGAAACTAAAACCAACTACCTAAGAACCTAAAAAGCAAATAAAAGCAGATGCATTATTGTAGACGGAAAAGAAAACTAGAAGTTGCCCATGCAGAAATGAGTTTCCTTTTTTTCTCTCTCTCTCTTTCTCATTGATCTGCCCTCTTGTCAGGCCGAATTCTCTGAGAAACTTGGTAGATCAGTGGCATTAGTGGCAAAAACTGTAACAGAAATTCTGTCTTTAAGGCCAGAGAACCCAGAAACAGAAGCCTTAGCAGGCTGCAGACTATGGGGGAAGTCCTGCAGAGGAGAGAGCTGGAGACGGGGAATTCTCTAATTTTAAGTATGAAACTGTCCAAATCTTGGGTTTACCTTTAAACTATGCATTTGTGGGACAGATGGAAACACCATAGCAAAGATTTTCAGAAATGAACTGAAATTAGAAATACCACTAACAGAAAGATAGAATTTCAATTGTGAATTCAAATGTTCCAAAACAGCTAAATAACTAAAGAACAATTAAAACATGACTAATTTTCATTGGAAAATTCAGTCAGTGAATGCCAACCCCAAGATAACTCAGATGGTGGAATTATCAGACAACAATTTTAAGCGAGCTTTTATAACTATCCAAAATGAGTGGAAAGTAGGGAAAAGACAAAATTTCTCATCAGATAAATGGAAACTATAAGAAGAACCAAAGAAAAATTTTAGAGTTGGAAAATATAATATCTGAACTAAGAATTCACCACTTATCCAATAGCCAAAAGGAGATGAAAGAAAAAAGAATCAGTAAACTTCAGTGTAAAAAAATAGGAACTACTGAATCTGAAAAATAGAGAAAAACAGATTTTTAAAAAAAGTAACGAAGCTTCAGAGTCCTGTGGGGCAATATGTAAAGTTCTAACACACATATCATTGGAGTCCTAAAAAGTGAGGAGAGAAAGATTCAGGTAGAAAAGATACTTGAATAAGTAATACCCTCAAACATCCCAGATTTGGTGAATGAAATACATTTACATATTAAAGTTTAGTGAACCCATTAGAGAAAAAACTCAAAGAAAATTACAACTGAACACAGTTAATCCTCAGAAAACCACTAAAAAAGAGAAAAATCTCTTATACTAGTTAGAGAAAAACAACACATTAAATACAGGGGAAGAGCAATTTGGATGACTGCAGAATTCTTATTAGAGACCAGAAGGCCATGGAAGTACCTCTGTAAAATGCCAAAAGCAAAGGACTATTAACTCATAGTTTTATTTCTAGTGAATATCCTTCAAGAATAAAGGCAAAATTAAATTAAACATTATTAAATGAAGGAAAATTTAAGATAATTTGTCACAAATAGACCTATTCTAAAATTATTGCCAGAAGATGAAGGATTTTCTTCAGGTTGAAGGAAAATGTGCTAGAAGAAAGCTTAAATCTTCAGGAACGAAGGAAGAAAAAGAGAAATAGTAAATATCTGTGCAAATGTAAATACCTATTTTCCCTCTTGACTTCTTTAAAATATGTATTACTATTAAAATAAAAACAATAACATCATTTATGGAATTTTAACAAGTACTGATGAAATTCATATGACAACTATATAAAGGTTAGGCTAGTGAGGGATCATAAATGTACCCATACAGGTGAAATGATTTTACATTCTACTTGAAGTGGTACAGTATTAAATATTTTTTAAAAACAGAGAGAAATTGGATATGTGTAGTATAATCTTTACAGCAACCACGAAAAAATTATAAATACATATAGCCAAAGAGCCAATAGGTAAATTAAAATTGAATGCTAAAATACATTCAAATTATCCAAAAAAGGGCAGGAAAGGAAGGGGAACAAAAAACACAGGTTAACAAATGAAATAATAGACTTACATCCAACTATTTCAATAGTTACACTAAATGTTAATTGTCTAGCCCAGGTGCGGCGGCTCACACTTGTATTCCCAGCACTTTGGGAGGTCGAAGAGGACAGATTACTTGAGGCCAGGAGTTCAAGACCAGCCTGGCCAACATGGTGAAACCTCGCCTCTACTAAAAATACAAAAATTAGCCAGGTATGGTGGCACACACCTGTAATCCGAGCTACTCATGAGGGTGAGGCACAAGAATCACTTGAACCTTGGAGGAAGAAGTTGTAGTGAGCCAATATCATGCCACTGCACTCCAGCCTGGGTGACAGAGTAAGACTCTGTCTCAAAAAAAAAAAAAAAAAAAAAAGTCGTCTAAAGAAAACACTCCAACTAAAGGTAGAAATTGATACAGTAGATTTTTTTAAAGCAAGACCTTATCATATGCTGCTTAAGAATGATACACTTTACATGTAAAGGCAAAGATAGATTGAAAACAATGTGAGGCAGGGAATATACACTATGCAAACAATAAGCACAAAAAAGCAGGAATAGCTAGAAAATACATCTAATATCCGAAGGAATAAATTTTAAGACAGAGTACTACCTGAGATAAAGAAGGATATTAAGATAAAAGAGACAATTCATCAAGAAGAAATAGCAACTAAAAGGTATGTTCACCTAATAACAGAACCTCAAAGCACATGAATCAAAACTTGAAGAATCAAAAGGAGAGATAAACCACTGTAAAATTAAAGCAGAAGATTTTTAACAACCACTTTTCTTTTCTTTTTTTGTTCTTTTCTTTGAAATAGGGTCTTTCTGTTGTCCAAGCTGGAGTGCAGTGGTGCAATCACAACTCACAGCAGTGACAACTCCCAGGAGCTCAAGTGATCTTCCTGCCTCAGCCTTCCAAGTAGTTGGGCCATAGGAACACACCACCACACCTGGCTAATATTCTTATTGTTATTTGTAGAGACAACATCTTGCTATGCTGCTCAGGCTGCCCTAAAACTCCTGGGCTCAAGCAATCCTCCTGACTCAGCATCCCAAAATTCTCAGATTACAGGAGTTAGCCACTGCACCCAGCCCATTTTTCAATAATTGATAGACAAATTAGACATAAAAATATCAGCAAGGACATAGACATCTGAACAGTACCCTCAAATTCCTCAATATAGTTGGCATTCACAGGAAACAACATCCAAGGAATGCAGAATACAGATTTTTTCAAGTTCAAATAGTACATTCACCAAGATGGATCATATGCTGAGTCATAAACCAAGTGACAATCATTTTAAAGCACTGAAATCATACAAAGCATATCCTCTCATTACAATGGAATTTGATTTAAAATCAACAAAAATATATCTAAGAAAAACCAAGTATATAGAATTTTACCATTACATTTCTAAATAATTTGTGAGTAAAATACAAAATCACAAAAGAAGTTAGAAAATATTTTCAGTAGAACAACAACAAAAATACAATTGTGTTAGTGTTCTCCAGAGAAACAGCATCAATAGGATACACATTGAAAGAGAGCAGAGAAAAGAAGGCAAAAAGAGAGAAGGGATTTTAAGAAATTGACTCACATGATTGTGGAGGATAGCAAATTCAAACTTTGTAGGTCAGGCTGGAAATTCAAGGTAAGAGTTGATGTTGCAGTCCTGAGTCTGAAATCCACAGGGCAAGGCAGCTGGCTTTATGTTTTAGTCTGGAGGCAGAGTTCCCTCTTTTTAGGAAATCTCAGTTTTTGTTCCTAAGGCTTTTCAACTGATTGGATGAAGCCCACCACATTATGTAGGACAATATGCTTTCTTTAAAGTCTGCTGATTGTAAGTGTTAATTATATCCAAATACCTTTACAGCAACACCTAGACTAGTGTTTAGCCAAACAACTGGGTGCCATAGCCTAGCCAAGTTGATGCATAAAATTAACCATCACCTACAGCATATCAAAATTTGGGAGATAATATACTAAAGTAGTTATTAGAGAAGAATTTATAACTTTAAATGGCTGTTTTAAAAATAAGAAATATCTAAAGTATTATATTGTTCCACTCCAATAGTAAGTTAGAAAAAAGTAGAATTCAATGAAATAGCAAATGGACAGACAACAGAGAAAATTTAGAAGCCAAAAACTATTTTTTAGAATATCAATAAAATTGAAAAACTTTTAGCTAGACTAATCAAGAAATAAAAGAGAGAACATGAACAATTAATAAGATAAATGAAAAGAAGGTTATCACTGCATACATTAAAAGGATAATAATAGAATATTAGAAACAAATTTATGCTAACAATTTAACAACTTAGATTAAATGAAGAACTTCTTGAAAAGCACAATTCACCAAATTGACACAAGAAGAAACAGAAAACATGAACAACTAAATATATACATAAAAAGCTAAATTTTATATCAAAAGCATTCCCCAAAAGAAAATTCCAAGCCCAGGTCTATCTATGATATTGAATCAAATCAAATACTGCAGAAAGCAATTATACAAATATTACCCAAAATTTTCAAAAACAGAGAAGCAGGAATTACAGCTGAACTCATATTGTGAGGCCAGCATAACCCTGATAACAAGATCTGAGAATGGCATTACCAATAAAGAAAATCATCAATGAATATTTCTCATGTAGATAGATGCAGAATTCTTAATGAAATATTAGAAAATAGAAATGAAAAGATATATTTAAAAAGATAATGGATCATGACCAAATCAGATTTATACCAGAAATACAATGCTAGCTGTATTCAAATATCAATAAACGTAATTCACTATATTAAAAAATAAAGCAGAAAAAGAGTATGATCATTTCAATCTATGCAGTAAAAGACATTTAAAAATATTTAGCACTATTCATGATAAAAGCTCTGAACGAACTAGGAATTGTAGCAAACAACTTCAAAATGATAAAGGGCATCTACGAAAAATCTACAATTAACATCATATTTAATGGTGAACATATGAATTATTTTATCCAGAGATCAGGAAAAAAGAAATGATGCCCATTTTCACTACTTATACTCCATATTGTTCTCGCAGTCCTAGTCATTGTAAGTAAGAAAAAGAGGAAAAGATATAAAAAATAGGAAGGAAATAGAAAACTGTCACTCTCTGCAGATGATTTGATTTTTTACATAGAAAATCCAAACAAATCTACAAAACAACTACTAGCACAAATAAAAATATTTATCAAGAATGCAGGACACAAACTTACTATTTTAAATATATTATATTCTCATATGTGAGCAGCAAAACATTGGAAAGTGAAATTGTTAAAATTTCACTAATAGTCATGTTAAAAAATATAAACTATCTAAGAATAAATATAACAAAAGACACACAAGATCTTGACACTTAAAACCGTAAAAGAAATTAGGCCGGGCGCGGTGGCTCAAGCCTGTAATCCCAGCACTTTGGGAGGCCGAGACGGGCGGATCACGAGGTCAACAGATCGAGACCATCCCGGCTAACACGGTGAAACCCCGTCTCTACTAAAAAATACAAAAAACTAGCCAGGCGAGGTGGCGGGCGCCTGTAGTCCCAGCTACTTGGGAGGCTGAGGCAGGAGAATGGCGTAAACCCGGGAGGCGGAGCTTGCAGTGAGCTGAGATCTGGCCACTGCACTCCAGTCTGGGCGACAGAGCGAGACTCCATCTCAAAAAGAAAAAAGAAAAAGAAATTAAGGAAGATCTAAATAAATAGAAACATATACCATGTTTGTAGATTGGAAGACTCATATTGTGAAGTCAACAATTCTCATCAATTTGATCTGCAGATTTAACTCAATCCCAATTAAAATTGCAGTCAGATTTTTGTAGAAATTGACAGCCTGATTCTAAAATATGTTTGGAATTTAAAAGGTTCCAGAGAATCAAAACAATTTTAAAAGAAAAGAGCAAAGTTGGAGAACCTGTTCTGATCTCAGAACTTATTTTAAAGCTACAGAAATCCAAACAGTTTGGTATTGGTGAAAAGTTAGACATGCAGACTAATGGAATATAACAGAGGGTCTAGAAGCAGACCTATAAGTATTTGATCAATTGATTTTTGACAAATTTCTATGTTAATTCAAAAGAGAAAGTCTTTTCAACAAATGTTACTAGTAAAGGGGATATCCATGTGGGAAAAAAAAATGAAAATTGATCCTTATCTCACACCATAAACAAAAATTTACTCAAAATGGATCATAGACCTAAATGTAAAATCTAAAACTCTAATACTATAGGAAAAAGAGAAAATATCTTTGTGACCTTGAAGTAGACAAAGGTTTCTTAAATAGAAAACACAAGGCTGGGTGTGGTGGTTTACATCTGCAGTCCCAACACTTTGGGAGGCCAAGGCAAGTGGATCACTTGAGGTCAGGAGTTCGAGACCAGCCTGGCCAACATGGTGAAACCCCATCTCTACTTAAAATACAAAAACTAGCCAGACGTGGTGGCACATGTCTGTAATTCCAGCTGTTCAGGGAGCTGAGGCAGGAGAATTGCTTGAACCTGGGAGGCAGAGGTTGCAGTGATCCAAGATGGTGCCACTGAACTCCAGCCTGGGTGACAGAGTGAGACACTGTCTCAAAAAAAAAAAGAAAGAAAAAGAAAAGAAAGAAAGAAAAGAAAAGAAGACAAAGCATGAAATATTAAAATTATAAATTGATGAATTGGAATTCATGGAAATGAAAAACCTTTTCTCTTTAAAAGTCACTGGTAAGAAAATAAGAACAAGCCATTGACTGAGAGAAAACACAAATAACAAATATCAAGGGACTTATATCCAGAAAATATGGAGAATTATTATAGCTCAACAATAAAAGACAAACGGCCTAATAAAAAATTAACAATGTGAAAAAAATAGAATCACATATCATCCATTAATTTCACTTATGAGTGTTAACTAGGGACTCAAATATATTTTTTAATTAATAATGTATTTAAACACTTTACCAAAAATAAAGATCTACAAATGGCCAATAAACACATATGGTACTCAACATCATTAACCATCAGGAAAAAAAAAATGTGTAATTTAACATACATGTAATACACACCTATAAAAATGGCTACAATTAGAATGACTGACCATACTAAATACTGTCAAGGATGTGGAGCAACTAGAATTCTCACACATGCTTTTTAGGAACATAAAACAGCATAATCACTTTAAAAAACAGTTTTGTCATTTCTCAAAATGTTATATACTGTACTAACCAAAAAACCTAGCCATTTTTATAAGGATTAATCCACAAAAAATGTATATATGTTCTCACACAGATTTGTACCCAAAATGTTCATAGTAGCTTAATGATAATAGACAAAAATGGAAACAACTCAAAAGTGAATCAACAGATGAATGGGAAAACAAATCATAAATTATCAATAAAAAGGAATACTAGAAAGCAATGACAAAGAAAGAACTACTGATAGATGAAACAATTTGATTGAATCTCAAAATCATTATGTTGAGTGAAATAAGCCAAGTCAAAAGAGAGTGAGAGTGAGAAAGGAGAGAAAGAATACACTCTATGATTCCATCTAGTTAAAGTAGAAAGACTACCAAAACTAAGCTGTTGGGAAACAAGACAGTGGTTATATTTGAGAAGCGGTAGTGACTGGGAAGGGCATGAGAGGGGCTTCTGTGGACCTGATAATGTTTTGTACTTATTAATGTAGGTGCTAGTCATATAGTTGTGTTCATACCAAAAAATCAAGCTGAATATTAATGATCTATGCATATTTCTATATAAGTATTTGTATTAGGGTTCTCCAGAGGGACAGAACTAATAGGATAGATGTATATATGAAGGGGAGTTTATTTTATTTTATTTTTTATTATACTTTAAGTTCTAGAGTACATGTGCACAACGTGCAGGTTTGTTACATATGTATACATGTGCCATGTTGGTGTGCTGCACCCGTTAACTCGTCACTTACATTAGGTTTATCTCCTAATGCTATGACTCCCCCCGCCCCCCCGCCCTCCACAATAGGACCTGGTGTGTGATGTTCTGAAGAGGAGTTTATTAAGGAGTATTGACTTACACAATCACAAGGTGAAGTCCCACAATAGACTGTAAGCTGAGGAGCAGGAAGCCAGTACAAGTCCCAAAACCTCAAAAGTAGGAGAGCCAACAGTGCAGCCTTCAGTCTGTGGCCAAAGGCCTGAGAACCCCTGACAAACCACTGGTATAAGTCCAAGAGTCCAAAAGCTAAAGAACTTAGAGTCCAATGTTCGAGGGCAAGGAGCATCCAGCACAGGAGAAAGATGACAGCTAGGAGACTCAGTCAGTCTAGTCCTTCCATGTTCCTCTGCCTGCTTTTATCCTAGCCACATTGGCAGCTGATTAGATGGTGCCCGCCCAGACTGAGGGTTGGTCTGCCTCTCCCAGTCCAGTTACTCAAATGTTATTCTCCTTTGGCAACATTTTCACAGAAAGCCAGGGACAATACTTTGCATCTTTCAATCCTGTCAAGTTGTCACTCAATATTAACCATCACAATATTATAATACACTAAAAATTTTAGAACACATACATAATACAAAAGAACATGGCTGGCTAGAAACTATTCATTTCCTATTCCCATGAGCAATTAATAATATAATTATTTCTATTTCTATTTGTAGTGCCCTCAGGAACTCTGTAACATAGTATTAGAGAATCACACGCTCTATTCTTGAACTCCAGAGGCAATAGATCCTTCATCCTCATCAGTGACTAACACTAGCACCTGTACCACCACCAGTAGAAACAAGAACCAGTAGCACCAGCAGCACAAGAACACCATAGACCTCTTGGCTGCCATTGAAATAATAAGGTGTCATGATTCTGTTCAGAGAACATTTGTTGGACACTCCAACTTTATTTATTCACACACACTCACCCCACCACCACAAGCACCACCTCTACCATTGCTAAGGAAAAGAACAAAATTATATTGTAGCTACTACCTAAAGTAGTGTTCTTTGCCATATGTTTGTCTATGTTCGTCTCTTCTGGTCATGATGGAGAAGATTATGCTGCCAGTATTTGGAGCAGCAATTATATTTTCCAGTAATTCTAATTGACAAATGCATTTGCAAGTTCAGGCCATGTCCAGATGGGCACAATTCTATAAACAAATAGGCAGAGTATTTTATTCCAAATCTGAAACAAATGTTTTCCTCTCTGGGTTGAGTTCTGACAGGGCAAGAATTTTCTCTGTTAAAAGTCTTAACCCAATTCCAGGAATCCTGTTGGGGAAAAATAGAATAAGGAAAAACCTCATGTCCTGCATGTGTCTGTCACCATTAAACTGCTGGAGAACCTGCAGTTTCTCCCAAGGAAGACAAACATTTGTCTGCAGAATATATCAGACCATACTGAAAGATACCAGATATCTTTAAGAGATATATATATGAGATCTCAAATACATAATATATGTATGATATGAGATATCTCATCTCATCTACATAAGAGATATACGTATGAGATGTATACATGTATGAGATGAGAGCAGATATCATATGTATCTCTTGTATAGATGAGGTGAGAATTATGAAATTAATTAGATTATGAAAATACAGTCTCAATTATATTCCTCATTGGGTCCACATTCCTTGGAAATATAACTTGGCAGCTTATCTCATCAAAATGATGAGTATTGTTTACACTTCTTGAATCTAGACCAGCCTTGTGACTTGCTCTGGCTAATAGAATATAGAGAAAGTTGATATTGTCCCAGTTCTGAACCTAGGCCTCAAGAGGTATTGTGTGCTTCCCCTGTCTTTCTCAGAACCCTGCCACCACCATATGAACAAATCCAAGCAGCCTGATGGAGGAAGTTTAGCTGCACCAGCCAAGACTGTCCTAGACCAGGCTATAACCAGTTGATTCACATCTATGTAAGAAGGCCCAGTCAAGATTAGCCATGATTATAGACATAGAATGAGTCCACAGGAGACCAGTGCTGCCTAAATGACTCATATATTAAGACTTGTGAGCTTAATATATGTGCATTTTAAGCCATTAAGGTTTTGGATGGTTTGTTATGCAAACAGGCAAAGATAATTGAAACAGAAATAGATGAGGGTGTCCATATTGCCATCATCAGAAATCTAGATTTTTGGGAAGAATGTTTGATCCTATTTCCTCATTTTATGAATATAGGCAAAGATAAAATGTGAACTAAGAGTCAGAGTCAGAAGTACCAACTCTTTTTAGTACTAGATTTGGCTAGTATAACATGAAAAAAATTTTTGAACACTTCTAAAGCTAAGTTAATAAGCTAACATTCGCACACTATACGTAGTCGGTGAATTATGCTAAACGTTTCTACATCAGTATCTCCCTATAATCTGAGGAAATTAAGACTTGCCCAGAATCACACATGGGACTAGTATATGAATGTGAGTACTTCTAACGCCAGAGACAATGCCCTACAGTTACATTATATTCTACTGCCTCCCACTGAGGTAAGGTGTGGCGCTGCAAGTTTCATGGAGCTGAAATTCTAAAGTCAGTACACAAAGAAAATAACAACATCTGCTCAAACTATCCTTGAAAATGTATTTGTCCATAATTTTTAACACCAGCTGCCAGAATTCCACCAGTGTCAGTTTTTTCTTCCAAATGTTGAACAGACAGCTAGAATTGGGAAGGAAGAAACATCAGTGGAAATAGGTAGACTGTGTTTCCGGGTCCTTGTTAATTATGTATAAAATATATGGCTGGCTAGCATGGATAGATGTTCACACTTTAAGAGCTATATATGAGATCTCAAATACATAAGATATATATGATATGAGATATCATATATCTAATCTCATCTATATAAGAGATTATATATATGAGATGTATACATGTATGAGATGAGAGCATATATATCATATATATCTCATATAGATGAGATGAAATACATATATGTGTATGTGTGTGTATATATATGTATATATGAGATGCCCATACTAAAAGAGATATATGGTTAGCTGGATAGATGATCACACTGTAAGAGATATATGAGGCCTGAAACCAACTGACTGATCATACTCACCTTTCCCATCTCATTTTCCCTTTGACCCATAAGCCAGACTGACAGAATCACTTGCAACATTAAAATTCTCTCTTTCTCTGCCATGCCTCCTATCATTGCCAACTATTTAAACACTGACATTTACAAAAGTTAAATGTGTATCTGGCACAACTATACTACACTGTTCTGTAGTGCCAAATAAGTAACAAGCCATCATTTCCAGAAGAAATCAAAGCAGTAAGAGATACATGGGGCACTAGAAGGATGCTAGGCTGGGTGTTGGGAACCTTCTATCCTGATCCCTGATTTGGCACTAACTTGCTATGAAGCCTGGAGTTCTGACTTTGCTATGTTTCCAATACATTTGACATCTCTGGAGCTCAGTACTCTCACCTGAAAAATGTTTTTGACTCTAAAAAATGTCCCTTAACCTTTCTATATGAAGAGATACTGCTTCCGGGAAACAAAAAGAGTGTGGGGCAGGCTAGACTGATGCAAGGCTCTTGTTCCTTAGAGAGCAACTGGTTTCTTGGAGCTCTCCTGGGTGCTTCCTTAGACCCACACTTCTGGCACCTGCCCTCAGCTCCACCCTGCTCTCATGGATCCAGAATATAACAATCCTAAACTCCAATCCTAGCTCTTTCCTTTATTAGCAGCAAAAACTTTGACAACTTTCTAGGCTCTCTTTAATTTCAATTTCCTCCTGTGTACAACAGAACTAATATGTAACTAATGGTGTTTCTGCTAAATACATAACGTGTCAGATCCAGACATTCCATGCCCCTTGGTATCATTTAAACATTTTGTAGGCAACAGCAACAGAAACTACTAACTTAAGGAAAAAAAAAATAGTTTGGCCAGTGGGTGGCGAGGGTGGTTCACGCCTGTAATCCCAGCACTTTGGGAGGCTTAGGCAGGTGAATCAGGAGGTCAGAAGATGGAGACCATCCTGGCTAACACGGTGAAACCCCATCTCTACTAAAAATAAAAAAATAAAAAATAATTAGCCTGGTGTGGTGGCATGCGCCTGTAATCCCAGCTACCCAGGAGGCTGAGGCAGGAGAATCGCTTGAACCTGGGAGGCGGAGGTTGCAATGAGCCAAGATCGTGCCACTGCACTCCAGCCTGGGTGACAGAGCAAGACTCCATCTCAAAAAAAAGAAAAAAAAATGATTTATAAATTGGAGTAATACTGGGTGAGTGCAAAAACTGAAGAGCAAGTAAGCACACTCTGGGATGGCTGGACTCACGGGTGCTTCGGGCCTCCCCAAAGTAGGTAAGCATTCCTACCAGGGCTCCCTGCCCCATCTACCTTCTGTGTTCAGGAAATAAATTACTGAGCAGGATAATCCAATGGCCTACCTTGGACCACATGACTACATCTATAATCAGAGGGAAAAAGCCCCCTGATTCAAAACCTCATTGAGTCACACAGAGTAAGAAGGATGGATCTTTCTAAGGAAAGAGGTACAATTACTAGAACAAGAGAGGGGATGCTTGGCAGAAATAAACAGATTCCATGCCCAGTCCTGCAAGTTGTTGTCAATCCTTCTACAAAGTCATTTTTTTAAAGTTCTATCCAACGGCACTACCCCCTCACTCATGTTCTTGCCCAGACCTTTCCTGCCCACCTACTTGCCTGCCTGTTGGGCCTTTTGTGATTGCAGCCCCACTTCACCACTGGGAGCCCTGTCAAGCTTAATTACGTTAGGGGCCGAGGCTTTTTATGCAGATGAACTGGGGCACAAAAGATCATCTATTCAGTGGATAAACCTAGGTGCCCCAAACACAAGGATTTTAGCTTTTCTCACAGAACCATACAATTTCTACACAATTGATGAATCAATAAATGCAAAAAGAGAGATCTTCACCCAGAGACAACATAAAGAAACTCAGGGAGAAAAGCTGTAAGCTAGCCTCTCCCTCTGTGCATTCCCTGCCTTGCTGTGCTCATTCATGCTATTTGAACTGCTGACAGAGGCTTGGCCTGGTCTTCTGAGACCTCCACAACTTCATGTTAGACAATAACTCTATATTTAGCCATCAGTGAAATCGAAAATGAAGGGAATCAGGGCCAAGCAAACTAAGATGAATACAGAAGTCTGGACTTTCATTTGTAATTTTGCTTAGAAAAACAAGGCGATGCTTGGATGCTGGGTCTGTTTATTTAGGCTCAAGATCTCATATCCTAATGTGAACTTTCTGGACAGTGTCTTTTGATTCCTTTAATCTCTCTGTGGCCTTTTTCTACCCAGTACAAAACAGCTGGATGAAAAGTCACACCCGCATTCCACAAGTAGAAAAATATAATTCAGTCTAATTCAGTTTTCAGTGTAACGTAATCACTAGAAGTAGCGATTCCTGGATTCAGATCTAACTGCCAACCACTGCCTAACTTGAGGGGAGTTGCTTTTCTTCTGTGGGTCTCAGTTTTCTCATCCCTTGAGTGAAGATGCCAAACAGCACGTTTTCTAAAGACTGTTTCTTCCTGTTTTGAGGTTCAATGAAGTTAGGGTCAGAGGGACTTCCAGGAATAAATGCTTCCAGTGTTCAGGTAACACGAGTTTCTCCTGAGGAGAAATACAGAAAAATTAAAGGGCTCCATTTGCCCACCTTGATTCAGCTGGGGATGAGGAGCTGAAAAGGACACCTGCTGATGCTACTCATGAACCGTGGAACATCATTCTTTGAGAGCACTGGTTTTATGTACATTTGGGATGATGATAAAAGCCAACGATCAGCAAACTTTTTCTGTGAAGGGTCAGATGAGAAATGTTTTAGGCTCTACTGACCTAGAGTCTCTGTTGCAAGTATTCAACAATGCCACTGTAGTATGAAAGCAGACATAAAATACATACATGAATGCATGTGACTGCATTCTATTACAAAAACAGTAACAGGGACATAGGCTGTAGTTGTCTGACCCCTGACATAAGTGATGGTCTCTGTGATTAGAAATGTATAACCTTATCCTCCCTCCCACTTCACAGACAGATGTAAGTCCTGCAGGAGTTTATTATTACCAAGAGAGTTTGGAAAATGTTCCAAAGCCAGAAATAGTTTGGAATAATAATAAAACTGTGAAGATCAGTGAACTAGGAAACAAAAGATGTAGATTGAGGCCAAATGCAACCATTTAACTAGGTGGCAAATGATTTAACCTCCATGAACCTAGGTTTTCTCATGTCCAATTTTTTTGGAAATGGTACATGCTGTGCCCAAAAGGAATAAGAATAAAAATAGTAACAGTTAACATTTGAGTATTATCATAAAATTTTAAAATTTTACCTTTGTTATCACATTTAATTCTCAAAAAAAGACCTTGTTATCTATGTAAAGTATAGGTATTATTACCTAACTCACAACATTCTGACATGTAGATATTATTACTCCCATCTTATGATAAGATACTGAAGTTCAAATGAGAAGTAAAAGTGGAGATGAAAATGCCCTGCAAACTCTACAGTACTACATTAGAATACAGTTATATAATTACTCAAGATAAGGAAAACAATGTTTCCCAAGTCTTTCCTCCACATGTTGAAATTGTGCAGTTTCATCGTAGTATCTAAAATCCAATACAATGTGCATGTTCTAATACCCACTTTATGTGTAATCAACCACTACCCACTTTTGAAGCTTCTACTCTCCATACAGGGCCCCAACTTACTCCTAAGGAGAGGCTAGAGAATCTGTCTTTAAATTTTCTTGGGCTTCCTAACAGCATATCCAGGAAAATAGAGTTGCTGCTATTTTCATAGTCTCTGTAGTTACGTGGCAACAGAGATCCAGGTTTATGTATCACTTGTGCTGGTAAGATATATGGAGGAATGAGAAGGGAAGGGTGGTCAGCAAAACCTGGCATGTCACAACTCCAAACAACTTCTTCAGGTGAGAAAGCTATAAGAATTCGCCCTTGCCTAAACCTGTGTAAAGAAAGGGATGGCAGGTACCAGTGAATATCTTTCCATGCTGTAAACTAGATCATACAAAAAGAAACACACAGAGCATCATTTCTAAGTGTTTGAAACCATTCCAGGCATTACCTTTAAACATTTTATATTTTTTAAAGAGTAAAGGTCACAGTTGTTGAATTCCATTTGCAAAGCACCCGACATAGTGAAATTTGGCCTTTTTTCTGATTTTTCTGATTTATTGGCATATATTTTTCTGCTATTAAAAGGAACATAGCCTTAATATAGAAAACTAGAAAAATCTAAAAAAATAGTTTATAAGAGTAATCCATAATTCCAGAGGGTAAAATAATTATTATTGTAGGAAGATTGTTCCAAAGATAGCCGCAGCCGTCGCTCCCATCCTGCATGCCTCCTTTACAATGGTCACTCTCCACACCCAGAGATGGAGTTGATTGTCTGATCCGACACTGCAGTCATCTTTGCCAAAAGAATGTGGCAGAAGTAACACTGAACAATGGTGCTAGGCTTTGAGAAAACTTGGAACTTTTGTTTTTGTCTGCTTAGAACCCTCAGTCTCCATGGTTTTTTTTTTAAAGCCTGTTAAAAATAAGGGATTAAGTAAAATCTAGACTATTATAACACCCCACAAGTCCAGGTTTTTATTGAAAATCACTCATATCAAGAACAGAAAATATCTCAAACCAAATTAGAAAAGAAAATTAACAGGCACAAACACCAAGATAACAAAAAAAATGTTAGAAATATCTGGAAAATATTTTAAACCCACCCTCATATAAATGCTTCAATGAGCAATTATAACCATGCCTGAACCAAATGAAAATATTGAAAGTCACAGGAAAAAAAAACAGAATATATAAAGAAGAACCAAATGGAAATTTTAGAACTAAAATATGAAATAAACAAAATTTTGAAATGCAGTGAATTGGCTCCATAGCTGAATGAAGAGGGCAGAGGAAGGAATCAATGAAGTCGACAATGAAACCATGAAAATTACCCAATCTGAAAATAGAGAGAAAACAGACTGTAGAAAAAAAAAACCTCAGTTACATGTGGGACTGTAACAAAGGATCTAACATTTGTGTCATTTCCTTAGGAAGAAAGGAAAAAGATAGTAAGGCTGAAAAAATAGTAAAAGAAATTATGATGTAAAATTTCCCCAAGTTATCAAAAGACATCAATCTATAGAGACAAGAAACTGAGAGGAAGCCAAACAGGATAAACCCAAAGAGACCTTCATCAAGACATACCCTGGCTAAACTTCTGAAAACAAAAGACAAAACAAAACCAAACAACAACAACAACAAACAAACAAACAAACAAACTTTTGAAATCAGCAATCAGCTAGAGAGAAATGATGTTTTCCCTATTTACTTACAGGGAGAAAACATTTTGAATGAGGCAGATTTCTCATCAAAATGCACGATGGCAAGAAAAAAAGTGGTAGAGCATCTTTCAAGTGCTGAAAGGCATGAACTGTCAATCTGGAATTCTATAACCAGAAAAAGTATACTTCAGGAATGAAAGGAAAATTAAGATACTCTCAGATGAAAAGCAACTAAAAGAACTTGTCATCAGCAGACCTACTGTAAAAGAATGGCTAAAGGATGTTCTGTAAACAGAGAGAACTGATAAAAGAAGGAATCTTGAAACATCATGAAGGAAGAAAGAGCACAGAAAGATGAATAAATATGATTAAATACAGTAAAGGTTCTCCTCATAAGTTTTCTAAATTATGTTTGATGATTGAAGTAAAAATTGTAACAATTCCTGATGTAGTTATACAGAGGAGATAAATGAGACAATTTTTTAGTCGGGGAGACTAAAGGGATGTAAAGGGGAGTAAGATTTCTATACTTCCCTCTAACTGACAAGTGTTGCCACCAGTGGACTGATAGATGTGTATGTATATATGTGTGTGTGTGTGTGTGTGTGTATGTATATATGTGTATATATATACACACACTATATAAATGTGTACATATACACAATGTGTACATATACACACACACAATGTGTATATATATACACACACACAATGTGTGTATATGTGTGTACAAAATATATGCAATCGCTAAAGCAATAGCTGAAACAACTATACAAAAAGATGCGCTCAAGAACACTATAGGTAAATCAAAACTGAATGGAACACACAGAAAGGCAAAAAAAAAAAAAAAAAAAAAAACCCATAAAATGAAAAAGAACAGATGGAAAACAAAAATTTCTCAAAAAACACAATTATAGGCACACAGTGACTAAAACCCACAGTCTGGAGCCAGCATGCCTGTGTTAAATTCCTGGCCCCAACACACTGGGCAAGTTGCCTAACCTCCCTATGCCTCGGTGACTTTATATGTACATTGGACATAACAATATTCACTGCACAGGGTTTTGATGAGATTTTAATATGTGAATATTTACAACAGTGCCTACCACATGGTAAATATTATATCTATATTTTCCAATTAAATAAAATAATTAAATTGATTTCTTAACTAGAGACAAGAAAACATTTAACTCTTCCTCTTTTTTGCCCTTTTAAATTACACTGTGACAAACCTCCTTTCACGTTAGACTTACTCCGTATTTCTGATGATTTTTACAATAGACAAGTCCTCTGAAATATGCTTTGATGTTTATATGCAGCCCCACTCTTTTTTCCTAGGCAGAATAAACTTCACAGACTTCTATAAGAGGTCATTGCGACACAGAACTTAATAACTAAAACAGTTGGAGTTTTCACCAAATTTGTTTTGCCGGCACACAAAACAGAGAGTGGAAGTTTTTGTGGTATACCATGTAAAGGTGTCCTAATTGTTCGTGACTTCATGTGTCACTACAGACTCTCCAGGACGGCATAGTATATTGGTTAACAATACGAGCTTCGAAATTTAATCACCTGGGTTCAAATTCCAGCTCTATTCTTTATAAGCTGTACAATCTTGAGCATGTTGCTTAACCTCTTCATGTTTCACTTTCTTCAACTATAAAAAGGAGGAAATAATAGTATCTACTTCACAGGGGTGTTATAAGGATAAAATGAGTTAATCCACCTAAAATATTCAGAGGAGTCCCTGCCTTTAAGCCTAAAAGAAAGACTAAGTGGCCTAACTTCATCCTGAAAACATGCAGATAAGAAAATGATTATGAATCTTAATGCAAAATGCTGAAGAAAAGAGGAAAAATCCCTACCTCTCTCATTATGTAGCAATGTTAGCTACCAAGAGTGTTATAATAGAGCTCTGGGTTATGTGTTACCACCATCTGTAGCCTGCTAAGCATTCCCTTCCCAATAAATCATCCCTTAAGGATGACTGAAAATTCACAAGTAATTTCGCATAAATAATTTTTTTGCAACTGAGCCAATTCTAGTTGCGTGCCCATGTGGGAGCTTGGCACATTTCTTTGATGACAAACAGGTTGGCCTGGGAAATAAGGGAATCTCAAAGGCTCAGTGCGTGATTTGTAATCTTCGCAACTTTTGGTTAAAAGGAACTCCGTGACTAAAGGAGTTTATTCTTAGGTTCCTGTAGCTGTAAATCAAAATACAAGATCATGCTTTAGGAGATATTGTTTGCTGTATTTTTAAATGGAGTTTAAAATAAACTGTTAAGATCTCTCTTAAACTCTGGGCTTAGAGTATATTCTATTTTGGGATATTATTACTCAGTATATAAACAAGCTATACCAAGATAAACTGTACAAGATTTCATAATTCCTTGCTACTCAAGAATAGCAGCTGGTTGCTGCAAAAATTTTAGTTTCCTCCTTATCTTTAGTTTCTCTTTTCCTCATCTATAATGGCTGATTTCACTCTGGAATCCAGACATGGGACAGACTATAAAAACTATGAATTAACCTATCAATTTTATTCAAACCTTGCAGCAAGATATTCAGGACTCAAAGGAATTTTCCTGTAAAGGTCAAATTTTATGCATCATAGAAAGCAGAGAAAATGTTTGGGATTGATACACCTTTCCCCCACTCATTCCTAATTAGTATATTGGCAATATATCTCAGATTTCCTATCACGGTTCCAATGTTAAAATGTCTGGCCTATTCTTAGCTCAAATGTCAAATTATTCTAGCAACTCTGATAGCTGAGCATTCTTATTACATTATTAAGTCATCTTATAAGATGAG
Organism: Theropithecus gelada; assembly: GCF_003255815.1. NCBI lineage: Eukaryota > Metazoa > Chordata > Mammalia > Primates > Cercopithecidae > Theropithecus > Theropithecus gelada. The sequence continues at coordinate 87,090,669 of NC_037677.1, forward strand.
CCATGTGCCCTAATTTAAGGAGTGAAAAATATCAACACCATGAGACTAGGAAGCTCCCCTTGTTTCTAACTTCTGAGTATGTTCTGCTCATTCTCAGGGCTCAAAGTTTGAGTCTGGATTCTATAACTTGAAGAACCTGATGAGTGTTCCAAAGAAAGCCTCAGAAGAGAGGCCTCTTAAGATTTCTTAAAAACTTCTTCCCCAGTGTTCTTTGGACACCTCACAGATTTAAAGTAGAATTCATGGAAACAAAAAGACTCTGCTTGAAGACTCAGTTGGAGACTCTCCATATTGAAACCTGTTCTCATAGAAAATAAGTTCAAGGGAACAAGGCAAGGTAATTGAAGTAGACCGAAGAGGCACTCCAGCCTCTATAGCCTTAACAGTATAGACTCTGGAGTCAGACAGCATGGGTTTGAGTCTTATCTCTACAACTTATTAGCTGTGTGATCTTAGATAAGTCATAATCCTCTTTGGTGGTAAAAATAATGTTATCATCATTACTGTGGATTATGTGAGGATTAAATGAACTAAAACACTAACAATACTGCTTCTAAAATAGTATTTTCTATTTATATATTCTTGTTTTTGAAGCTGTTATTAATATTATGTCCACACTGAGAGAAATAGACAATGGATGGTTGGAAAATAACTACTAAAATACACTAAGTGCCTAGAATTTATCCATACTATGCTAAGCACTCAGTATTCAAGGACATAAAAACATACGTATAAACGGGAACAAGAGACAAATCTCCCATGGAGAATAATTCCAAATAATTTAGGTAGATACTTTGCCTTCAAGGAGGTGGAACATATCTCCTTAATCCTTGAGCATAGACTGTAGAGAGTGACTTCCTTCCAAAGAATACAGTATGGAAGGGGGTGGGGAGCAAGTAATTATAATGAAGAAACCTGACAAATACTAACTTAGCCAGTTGACCGAGCTCACCATCAACAGTATGAAATCACGTTAACTGTATAAACCCAAACCCCAGTCAACTCAAGAGGAAAACAGACAAATCCCCATTAAGGGACATTCAACAACATTGAATTAACAACGTTGAATGTCCTGACCAGGACTCCTCAAAACTGTCAAGGCATCAAAAACAAAGAAAGTCTGAGAAACTATCACAGCAAAGAGAAGCCTAAGAAGATATGACAACTAAGTGCTATGTGGTAGATTCTGGAACAACCACCACAAAAAAAGACATAAGGTAAAAACTAAAGAAATCTGAAAAAAATATGGATGTTAGTTAATAATAATATAACAATATTGGTGCATTGATTGTAGCAAATGTACCATACTAATGTAAGATGTTAATAATAAGATGAACTGGATGCAGGATATATGAGAACTCACTTATGATATCTTTGTAATTTTTCTGTACATCCAAACTAGCTCCAAAAAGTGAAGTTTATTTTAGAAAGAAAAAAAAAAAAAAGAGAGAAGAGCTTGGCTCACAAGGAACTCTCAATGTAATGTGAAAGATGAACAAGTAATTAAATTATAAACTGTAATGCAGTGCAGTGTATGTAACAATGGAAACATGCAAAATGTATAAAGCCTAAAAAGAACACAGAGGGATTAACACTATTGTTGTGGGTGGTAAAACAAGGCTTTATGAGAGAGGCATTTCCTGAGCTGCAGTTTTTAGGAATGAATCAGGAGGAAGGGAAGACAAGAACACAGAGGGATTAATACTATTGTTGTGGGTGGTAAAGCAAGACTTTATGAGAGAGGCATTGCTCGAGCTGCAGTTTTTAGGAATGAATCAGGACGAAGGGAAAGCAAGCCTCCCAAACTGAAGGGATGCCTAGGTAAAGACTTGGAAATTATTGAACTATTTGGTGTTGTCAGGGCACTACATATGAGGGAATGAAATGGCAAGGCAGGAGACTAAAGAGGAATGATGAACCAGATCAGAAAGGACCTGACCTGGTAGCTGGACCAAGGACTGGACCCCTCTTACCAGAAGAAAATTGAGCCTTTCAAAGCTATTTTCAAAAGGGGATCTGGAAGAGCTAAGCAGCAGGAAACACTGCTAACAGGAATCTCATTCCCTTTAAATTAAAATGCCTGTCATTCTTCACTGCCAGAAATGACAGCTGGAACATATGGGACCTGACCTACTTTTGATTCCATATGACTGCTAATGCCATTGGGCTCAATCTATTGCTGGCTAATAGGCTCTTGCTAGGGAAAGATTTATAACTGGAGAAAAAAAACCTTAACATTATTAGTCATAAGGAATCGCCCAGAATGGACAGAACAAGTATCAAAAGGACCCAGTCCTTTAGACTTGGCCTGGATGACCATGTGTGCCATCCACAATACTGTGTGCAGTACACGTGAATCAGCACCAAGTCAGTGAGGGTGGAGAAGTGGCAGACATTCGGCTAGAGGAAGGAGGTGTAAATGCACTTTTACAATCAGCTAGAATTGATGGAAATATCCTGGGAATTGGGCTCCAAATTGAACACAAACCAGCCACCTAGAAAGGATATTAAGAATACAATTCTCTTCCATCACACAGAGATACAAACATACTATCACATTAAGAACAGCAGTGTGGGTCAAGGATTTGATTGTTCAGATTAAAATACCAATTTATAAAATAAATGAAGATCAGAATTTGTCTAATCAACGCTTTTAGTTGTCAGAATGATGGGGACAGACAGGATTGTTAGATGTCCCACAATGCCTGGGACAGTCCTATCCAACCAACAATTGTCTTGCATTCCACATGCCTTCTTCCCCCCTAATTTTTTATTGTAATAAAATACACATAACATAAAAATTTACTAACTTAACCATTTTTTAATTATACTTTAAGTTCTAGGGTACATGTGCACAATGTGCAGGTTTGATACATAGGTGTACTTGTGCCATGCTGGTTTGCTGCACCCATCAACTCGTCCTTTACATTAGGTATTTCTCCTAATGCTATCCCTCCCCCAACCCCTCACCCCCTGACAGGCCCTGGTGTGTTCCCCACCTTGTGTCCAAGTGTTCTAATTGTTCAATTCCCACCTATGAGTGAGAACATGCGGTGTTTGGTTTTCTGTCTTTGTGATAGTTTACTGAAAATCATGGTTTCCAGCTTCATCCACGTCCCTGCAAAGGACATGAACTCATCCAGTTTTTATGGCTGCATAGTATTCCATGGTGTGTATGTGCCACATTTACTTAATTCAGTCTATCATTGATGGACATTTGGATTGGTTCCAAGTCTTTGCTATTGTAAATAGTGCCGCAATAAACATACATGTGCATGTGTCTTTATAGTAGCATGATTTATAATCCTTTGGATATAAACCCAGTAATGGAATTGCTGGTTCAAATGGTATTTCTAGTTCCAGATCCTCGAGGAATCACCACACTGTCTTCCACAACAGTTGAACTAGTTTACACTCCCACCAACGGTATAAAAGTGTTCCTATTTCTCCACATCCTCTCCAGCATCTGTTGTTTTCTGACATTTAAATGATCGCCATTCTAACTAGCATGAGACGGTATCTCGGTTTTGATTTGCATTTTTCTGATGATCAGTGATGATGAGCATTTTTTCATGTGTCTGTTGGCTGCATAGCTGTCTTCTTTTGAGAAGTGTTTGTTCATATCCTTTGCCCACTTTTTGATGGGGTTTTTTTTTTTCTGGTAAATTTGTTTGGGTTCTTTGTAGATTTTGGATATTAGCTCTTTGTCAGATGGGTAGATTGCAAAAATTTTCTCCCATTCTGTAGGTTGCCTCTTCAATCTGATGGTAGTTTCTTTTGCTGTGCAGAAGCTCTTTAGTTTAATTAGATCCCATTTGTCTATTTTGGCTTTTGTTGCCATTGCTTTTGGTGTTTTAGTCATGAAGTTCTTGCCCATGCCCATGGCCTGAATGGTATTGCCTATGTTTTCTTCTAGGATTTTTATGGTTTTAGGTCTAACATTTAAGTCTTTAATCAATCTTGAATTAATTTTTGTATAAGGTGTAAGGAAGGGATCCAGTTTCAGCTTTCTACTTATGGCTAGCCAGTTTTCCCAGCACCATTTATTAAATAGGGAATCCTTTCCCCATTTCTTGTTGTTGTCAGGTTTGTCAAAGATTAGATGGTTGCAGATGTGTGGTGTTATTTCTGAGGCCTCTGTTCTGTTCCATTGGTCTATATGTCTGTTTTGGTACCAGTACCATGCTGCTTTGGTTACTGTAGCCTTGTAGTATAGTTTGAAGTCAGGTAGCATGATGCCTCCAGCTTTGTTCTTTTTGCTTAGGATTGTCTTGGCAATGCAGGCTCTTTATCGGTTCCATATGAACTTTAAAGTAGTTTTTTCCAGTTCTGTGAAGAAAGTCATTGGTAGCTTGATGGGGATGGCATTGAATCTATAAATTACTTTGGGCATTATGGCCATTTTCATGATATTGATTCTTCCTATCCATGAGCATGGAATGTTCTTCCATTTGTTTGTGTCCTCTTTTATTTTGTTGAGCAGTGTTTTGTAGTTCACTTTGAAGAGGTCCTTCCTAACTTGGATTCCCAGGTATTTTTTCCTCTTTGTAGCAATTGTGAATGGGAGTTCACTCATGATTTGGCTCTCTGTTTGTCTGTTACTGGTGTCTAGGAATGCTTGTGATGTTTGCACATTGATTTTGTAACCTGAGACTGCTGAAGTTGCTTATCAGCTTAAGGAGATTTGGGGCTGAGACAGTGGGGTTTTCTAAATATACAATCATGTCATCTGCAAACAGGGATAATTTAACTTCCTGTTTTCCTAATTGAATACCTTTATTTCTTTCTCTTGCCTGATTGCCCTGGCCAGAACTTCCAACACTGTGTTGAATAGGAGTGGTGAAAGAGGGCATCCTTGTCTTGTGCCGGTTTTCAAAGGGCATGCTTCCAGTTTTTGCCCATTAAGTATGATATTAGCTGTGGGTTTGTAATAAATAGATCTTATTATTTTGAGATACGTACCATCAATACCTAATTTATTGAGACGTTTTAGCATGAAGGACTGTTGAATTTTGTCGAAGGCCTTTTCTGCACCTATTGAGATAACCATGTGGTTTTTGTCATTAGTTCTGTTTATATGATGGATTACATTTATTGATTTGTGTATGTTGAACCAGCCTTGCATCCCAGGGATGAAGCCAACTTGATCATGGTGGATAAGCTTTTTGATGTGCTGCTGGATTCAGTTTGCCAGTATTTTATTGAGGATTTTCACATTGATGTTCATCGGGGTATTGGTCGAAAATTCTCTTTTTTTGTTGTGTCTCTGCCAGGCTTTGGTATCAGAATGATGCTGGCTTCAAAAAATGAGTTAGGGAGGATTCCATCTTTTGCTATTGATTGGAATAGTTTCAGAAGGAATGGTACCAACTCTTCTTTGTACTTCTGGTAAAATTCACCTGTGAATCTGTCTGGTCCTGGACTTTTTTTGGTTGGTAGGCTGTTAATTATTGCCTCGATTTCAGAGCCTGTTATTGGTCTATTCAGGGATTCAACTTCTTTAGTTTAGTCTCAGGAGGGTGTATGTGTCCAGGAATTTATTCATTTCTTCTAGATTTTCTAATTTATTTGTGTAGAGGTGTTTATAGTATTCTCTGATGGTAGTTTGTATTTCTGTGGGATGGGTGGTGATATCCCCTTTATCATTTTTTATTGCGTCTATTTGATTCTTCTCTCTTTTCTTCTTTATTAGTCTTGCTAGCAGTCTATCAATTTTGTTGGTCTTTTCAAAAAACCACCTCCTGGATTCTTTGATTTTTAAAGGGTTTTTTGTGTCTCTGTCTCCTTCAGTTCTGCTCTGATCTTAGTTATTTCTTGCCTTCTGCTAGCTTTCGAATGTGTTTGCTCTTGCTTCTCTAGTTTTTTTAATTGTGATGTTAGGGTATCGATTTTAGACCTTTCCTGCTCTCTCTTGTGGGCATTTAGTGCTGTAAATTTCCTTCTAAACACTGGTTTAGATGTGTCCCAGAGATTCTGGTATGTTGTGTCTTTGTTCTTTTTGGTTTCAAAGAACATCTTCATTTCTGCCTTCATTTCATTATTTACCCAGTAGCCATTCTGGAGCAGGTTGTTCAGTTTCCATGAAGTTGTGCAGTTTTGAGTGAGTTTCTTAATACTGAGTTCTAATTTGATTGTACTGTGGTCTGAGAGACAGTTTGTTGTGATTCTGCTCTTTTACATTTGCTGAGGAGTGCTTTACTTCCAACTATGTGGTCAATTTTAGAATAAGTGTGATGTGGTGCTGAGAAGAATGTATATTCTGTTGCTTTGGGCTGGAGAGTTCTGTAGATGTGTATTAGGTCTGCTTGGTGGAGAGCTGAGTTCAAGTCCTGGATATCCTTGTTAACCTTCTGTCTCATTGATCTGTCTAATATTGACAGTGGGGTGTTAAAGTTTCCCATTATTATTGTGTGTGAGTCTAAGTCTCTTCATAGATCGCCAAAGACTTGCTTTATGAATCTGGGTGTTCCTGTATTGGGTGCATGTATATTTAGAATAGTTAGCTTTTCTTTTTGAATTGATCCCTTTACCATTATGTAATGACCTTCTTTGTCTCTTTTGATCTTTGTTGGTTTAAAGTCTGTTTTATCAGAGACTAGGATTGTAACCCCTGCTTTTTTTTTGCTTTCCATTTGCTTGGTAGATCTTCCTCCATCCCTTTATTTTGAGCCTATGTGTGTCTCTGCACGTGAGATAGGTCTCCTGAATATAGCACACTGATGGGTCTTGACTCTTTATCCAATTTGCCAGTCTGTGTCTTTTAATTGGGCCATTTAGCCCATTTATATTTAAGGTTAATATTGTTATGTGTGAATTTGATCCTGCCATTATGATGTTAGCTGGTTATTTTGCCTGTTAATTGATGCAATTTCTTCATAGCATTGATAGTCTTTACAATTTGGCACGTTTTTGCAGTGGCTGGTACTGGATTATATCTTAACCATTTTTAAGTACACAGTTCAGTGGCATTAAGTACATTCATATTGTTGGGCAACAGTTACCACTATCCATCTTCAGATCTCTTTTTATCTTACAAAATTGAAAGTATATGCTAATTAAATGATAACTTCTCATTCTACCCTCCTCCCAGCCCATGGCAACTACCATTCTACTTTCTGTCTCTATAATTTTGACTACTCTACATACTTCATATAGGTAGTATCATACCACCATATTTATCTTTTTGTGACTGACTTATTTCACTTAGCATAAAATCCTAATAGTTCATCCATGTTGTAGCATATGTCAGAATTTTCTTCCTATATTTATAAGACAAAATGATAATCCATTGTATTATATAAAACATTTTGCTTTTCTATTCATCCATTGATGGACAATTGGGTTGCTTCTATATTTTAGCTATTGTGAATAATTATGCTAAGCTACTGTAAGTGTTTGTGTGTTCATTTTTCACAAAAAAGTTTAAAAAGTAAAAAAAAATAAAAATAGGATAATCTTAAAGAATAAGGATAAAAAGAAAATACTTTTGCACTGTTGTACAATATGTTTTTGTTTTAAGCTGTGCTATTATAAGAAGTCAAAAAGTTATTTAAAATTAAAAGTTTATAAATTAAAAGTTTATAAATTTAAAAAGTTATAGTAAGCTAAGGTTAATTTATTATTGAAGAAAGAGAAATATTTTATACAATTTTAGTGTACCTAAGTGTACAGTGTTTATAAAGTCTACAGTAGTGTACAGTAATGTGCTAGGCCTTCACATTCACTCGCCACTCACTCATTCCCTCACCCAGAGCAATTTCCAGTCCTGCAAGTTCCATTCATGGTAAGGCCTACACAGAGTCAAGATTATCAGTATCACTGTCTTCTACTTCCACATCTTGTCCCACTGAAAGATCTTCAGGGACAGTAATAGAAATGGAGCTGTCATCTCCAGTGTGTTATCATACTGGAAAGTCTTCTAAGTTTTAATTATTTAATTTGTTTTTTGAGACAGGATTTTGCTCTGACACTCAGGCTGGAGTGCAGTGGCATAATCATGATAGCAATGTCTTGTTCTAGAATATCTCTTGAAGGAACTATCTGAGGCTATTTTACAGTTAACTATAATAATGATAAGTATAGCATAGTAAATACTAATCAATAGGAATTTTTCAGCTCCATTATAATTTTACAGGATCACCATAATATGCACAGTTTGTCATTGACCAAAATGTCATTATGCAGCACATGACTGTATTTAATTTATATATGCACAACTACTAGTTGTTTATATACAAAAGTACACAAAAGTTAACTATTTGTATATCAAGTCAAATATTCTTAATCACATAATTAACATAAAATGAATATAAAATACTCAGGAAAACAAATTTAGAAAGAGCACAAGTTTTATCTTATGATAGTTCTTAAAACATGGTGGCAAGAACTTGGTTCTTCAGTTCTGCTACTAATTAACTCTATGAACTCTGTAAGACACAGTAAGGTTTATAATAAGCTAAAGGATCCGAAAAACCTAGATTTTTAAATTATGGTGTAGCAGGGCATTGATTTGCACAATGCAGCAATACAACTGAACTTTGCAATAACAACAAACAAACAAATCAGATCTAATTTTCCTAGGTCTGATTTCATCTTTATGAGGCTCCCACTTCTACCAGTGGTGGAAAAAATACTTAAATTTGACAATTTAAGGTAAGTAAGTCTCAGATTTTTAAAAGCTTCCTTCAGACCAAGAGATGATTGTGACACCCCCATGAATAAGAGTGGTCTATCCACGGAGAAGAAAGAAGATCATGATTTAAGTGATATGAGAGGACTGTAGCATTTTGCTAAGACAGATGTAAGGATGCATGGGCCTAGTGGGCTAGAAATGGCTCAGTGTGTCTGTCAGTGAAGACAGTGAGGTAGAAGGTGGGACTTTGGGAATTTGAACACTGGACCAGATTGAGGACTAGCTAATACAGGAGCAGGGTAGAAGCAGTTTTACATTAGACACGCCCACTGGTGTGCTGCGTTGGTTCACCATTGCCATAGCAACACCAAGATGTTACCATCCCTTTCCATGGCAACTATCCTATGACCTGGAAGTTTCCACTTGTATCCTAGAAATTTCTGCATGAACCGCACCTTAATTAGCATATAATTAAAAGTGAGTATAAATATGTCGGCAGAACTGCTTCTGAGCTGCCACTCTGAACACACTGCCTGTGTGGTAGCCTTGCCCCAAAAGGAGCAGTACCACTGCTACTGCTGTACGCTACCACTTCAATATAAGTTGCTGTCTAAAACCTAACTAAATAAAAAGTCTCTTTCAATGTAACAAATTACTTTGAATAGTCAATTCAAAGTTCTAACTCCCTCTCAGAGAAGTTTTGCCCCTTTTCCCCACTTTCAAAATTATCTACATTCGCTTCTTATTCACAGGACAATATCTGAATAGAGGAGAAATTAACCATACATCCTTGCTTTAGTAGGGCTAGGCCATCCCGTCTACCTGTTTTTCTTACCTCACAGTTCTAGAATGCAAGTGCAGCTATTACAGGCAAGCTCTTAGGCACCCTCTACTGGTGTCTGCAGAGATATGGCTAATGTTGATGTTTGCTCCCAAATCTTCTAGATACAGTGGTCAAAGAGTTCAGGAATAAATGCTGAGGACAGCACAAGACAGATTATCTTCAGCCATGATGATCAGAAAACTACACCCATGACGTCAATGACCATCCATAGGTAGATGACTCACCATGTTTTATCTACAGTCCAGATGATTCCTTGAGCATATGCAGCCAAATACTACTTCACATTTCATTTATGGTATCTAAAAGGCACCCCAAATTGAGTATATTCTGCTAAATTTATAATCATAATCCCCCTAAACTGTGTTTCTTCTGGTGTTCCTTAAATCAATAAGTGATTCTACCATACACCCAACTATTCAAACTAGGAATTTAGAGTTCATCCTTAAAAGTTCCTCTCCCTCAGCCTCTCTATATAATTAATCATCAGGTCCTATTACTTTGACCTTCTAAATACTTCACAAATATGTTCCTTCTCTCTCTCTCTGCTGCCACCAACCTAATCCAACCACCACTGTCTCTTCAACTGGTTTACCTACATCCGCTCTGGCCTTCTTTCAATCCATTCTTTCCACCTCAGCCAGAGAGATGTTTGTTAAGTGAAGACGATGCCGTCAACACACGCACACACACATACCCCTCTTAACACTCTTAGTTGGCTTCCTGTAACTCTAAGGTAAGACCAAAGTCTTTAAGTGCCTCTCAGAGTCCTATGTCATCGGGTCCCCACTTGCCTTGTGGCTTCCCCTCACACACTCTCCCTTATTTTCTGAGCACCGTCAACACTAGTCTGGTTTCAGTCTGTTAATCTGAAAGACTTCCTTCTGACACAGGGGCTTGCCATATGCTAGTTTCTCTGTTTTAAAGGCTCCTCTCCCAACTTAATTCTCCTTTGCTTGGCTGAGAGAAACTCTTCCTTCTGATCTCATCTTATCACCATTTCCTTGGGGAGTCTTTTCTAATCTTGCTAACAATGTAAAATCCTCTTATCACATGTACTTCTCAGTTTTTACATTACATGTGTATATGTGATTTTTTTAACTAATGGATATCTTTCTCACTACATTATAAACTAAATAAGAGCAGAAACTATATTTTTGCTTGCCATTTTATGGGTAGCACTCAAAATTCATTGCATATAAGGTGACATATATGTATGTGTGTGCATATAAACATATATACACACATATATACATACATATATACACACATATGTATACATATATACACACATATATACATATACACACACATATACACTCACTATATATAAACACACTTACATATATATATATATTCATTGAAAATGTAATGAATATAATTCACCCAGAAATCATTTGGAGATTATATTTTTAAAATGCAAGTATTGATGTTTGTTGTGTTAATGCTCAATAAAATAAGTTATTTCAGGCCAGGGGTGGTAGCTAACTCCTGTAATCCCAACACTTTGGGAGGCCAAGGGGGTGGATCACCTGAGGTAAGGAGTTCGAGACCAGCCTGGCCAACATGGTGAAACCCCATCTCTACGAAAAATACAAAAATTAGCTGGGTGTAGTGGTGGACGCCTATAATCCCAACTACTTGGGAGCCTAAGGCAGAGAATTGCTTGAACCCAGGAGGCAGAGATTGCAGTGAGCTGAGTTCTAGGGTACATGTGCACAACGTGCAGGTTTGTTACATATGTATACATGTGCGATGTTGGTGTGCTGCACCCATTAACTAGTCAGTTACATTAGGTATATCTCCTAATGCTATCCCTCCCCGGCCTCCCCACAATAGGATCCGGTGTGTGATGTTCCCCTTCCTGTGACCAAGTGATCTCATTGTTCAATTCCCACCTATGAGTGAGAACATGCGGTATTTGGTTTTCTGTTCTTGTGATAGTTTGCTGAGAATGATGGTTTCCAGCTGCATCCATGTCCCTACAAAGGACACGAACTCATCCTTTTTTATGGCTGCATAGTATTCCATGGTGTATATGTGCCCCATTTTCTTAATCCAGTCTGTCACTGATGGACATTTGGGTTGATTCCAAGTCTTTGCTATTGTGAATAGTGCCGCAATAAACATACATGTGCATGTGTCTTTATAGCAGCATCACTTATAATCCTTTGGGTATATACCCAGTAATGGGATGGCTGGGTCAAATGGTATTTCTAATTCTAGATCCTTGAGGAATCGCCACACTGTTTTCCACAATGGTTGAACTAGTTTACAGTCCCACCAACAGTGTAAAAGTGTTCCTATTTCTCCACATCCTCTCCAGCACCTGTTGTTTCCTGATTTTTTAATGATTGCCATTCTAACTGGTGTGAGATAGTATCTCATTGTGGTTTTGATTTGCATTTCTCTGATGGCGAGTGATGATGAGCATTTTTTCATGTGTCTGTTGGCTGTATGAATGTCTTCTTTTGAGAAGTGTCTGTTCATATCCTTTGCCCACTTTTTGATGGGGTTGTTTTTTTCTTGTAAATTTGATTGAGTTCTTTATAGATTCTGGATATTAGCCCTTTGTCAGATGAGTAGATTGCAAAAATTTTCTCTCATTCTGTAGGTTGCCTGTTCACTCTGATGGTAGTTTCTTTTGCTGTACAGAAGCTCTTTAGTTTAATTAGATCCCATTTGTCAATTTTGGCTTTTGTTGCCGTTGCTTTTGGTGTTTTAGACATGAAGTCTTTGCCCATGCCTATGTCCTGAATGGTATTACCTAGGTTTTCTTGTAGAGTTTTTATGGTTTTAGGTCTAACATTTATTAGGGGAATTGGCTCTCAAAATTATGGAGGCTGAGAAGTCCCATGATAGACCATCTGCAAGCTAGAGAACCAGGGAAGCCAGTAACATGGCCCCATAAAGTCCAAAGGCATAAGAACAAGGGAAGCCCATGGTGTAACCCTCAGTCTGAGGCTTAAGGCCCAAGAACCTGGGAGCAACTGGTATAAGTCCTAGAGTCCAAAGGCCAAAGAACCTTGAGTTCTGATGTCCCAGGATAGCAAAAGAAGGGTGTCTCAGTTCCAGAAGAGAAAGAGAGTACAAACTCACCTTTCCACTGTCTTTTTGTTCTATGTGGAACCCTAGCTGATTAGATGGTCCCCACTCATATTGAGTGAGGTAGCTCTTCCTTACTCAGTCCATTGATTCAAATGCCAGTCTCTTCCAGAAACACACTCACAGACACACCAGGAAATAATGCTTTACCAGATATCTGGGTCTCTCTTAATCCAGTCAAATTGACACCTAAAATTAACCACCACAATGTCAAACCCAGTCAATTTGCCGCCCACTTGCATCTTCTTAAACCATATTGAGTCTCCAAATAAAGATAATAACAAGGTCATAGTTCAATCTAACAAGATACAACTAACCTGAATACTACCAAAAATGCACTAATCCCTTCTCCAGAAGAGGAGGTAAAGTACTGTGATGCAAAATTAATAATACTTAAATACTGATATGAACTCAATACATCTTATATCACATGATAAAAGAATGAGAGAAGAATAAAATCAAAGATATTTGCTTGATATATATATATATAGGCACAAACATATTTTAACAGGATAAGGAGGAAATATTCATGGCAATTACAGCCTGTTTTTTGAATTGCTCATGTGGCCACTACTGGTATTTATAACAACCTTCTACTACTGATTCTATATTCCCTTTGCCTTCAGCAAGCACCCCAACTGGTGCTTTTTATACGGCAGAGTTACCCAAACCTTCATTCCTGAAAGGTGTGGGTCATTCATAGACCTATTTGGATTGGGTTATTGTGGTTTCATTGACTATAGTCACAGGGGATGGTAATACTAAGAGAAACCCTAAGGGATCTCTTGTATTGCAGGCATACTCTTCCTTACCTCCGTTGTGGAGTAGTAGTCCAATTCCCTCTTGGTGTTCCAGATCAATTACCCCAGCCAACACCATAACTCCCCTCCATATCCTGTTGATTCAGAGGCATCAGAAGCCCAACATAGCCAGGTGGTAATCTTAACTGCCAATTCAATGGAATCATTGTGTCTCCTGGTGGAAGTTTTCCTTCCTCTAGAATTAAGACCTCTAGTCCAGCAGAGCATACTTATTGAAACAGGAATCAAAAATGTTGCTAGGGAGTCACTAGGGGTAATGGTGAGTGGTGCTACTCTCATTTCCACCCTGTGATTCCTGGACCCATGTATCCTGGCTATAGGAGAAACAGTACCATATATTTACACTGATTCAGAGTTTTTACAGCCTCTGAACAACATTGCCCCAGCCCAGGAAAGTATTATCATCAAGCTGGCACTTTGACTGTCTTCAAAAAACCATCCCATTGTCTTATTAAACCAGATACTTTAGGATAATGAAAAACTTGCTAAGACCAGGGAATTCCATAAGCACGAGCCCATTGCCATGCTTCTTCACCTGTGAAGTGAGTTTCCAGGTCAGAAGTGATACTGCTCTGTGGAGTATCATGATGGTGAACAAGGTATTTTCAAGTTCATTAATGATAGTTCTGTAAGTTCATGAATGGCATTTTGTAAGTTCATGAATGGTGGTTTTGGTAGAAGTGTTGCATGCATGAAAGGCATATCCAGAGTGTCTATTCTAATAAAGAAAAAACACTGCCCTTTCTATGATGGAGGTAGTTCAGTGTAATCAAGCTGCAACCAGGTAGCCATATTATCACCCTGGGGAATGGTTTCATATTGGAGGCTCAATGTTGATCTCAGCTGTTGGCAGATTGGGTACTCAGAAGTTGCTAGAGCCAGGCCAGTCTTTGTGGTGAAAGTCCACATTGCTGAGCTCATTAAAAGCTTCGATTTCTGCCACCATGGCCACTTTGTTCATGAGTTCACTGGGCAATCATGGGGAGTAGATGGGGAAGGAAGCTGACTGGTATTGACAAAATGGGTCATTCTATCTACTGGATTATTAAAGTCCTCCTCTTGTGAAGCCACCCTTTGGGGAACATTCATATAAGACAGAAATATCTTCATATGCTTTGCCTATTCGGAGAGGTATATCCACATACATCTTTCACATATTTCTTTGTCACCAATTTTCCAATTATGTTCCTTCCAAATCTCTATCATGCCAAACCATTGGCTACAGTCCATAAATTAGAATATAATAACATATCTGGCCATTTTTCCTTCCAACAAAGTGCAAAAGCTGGTGCACTTACCAAAGATCTGCCCCCTGGAAAGATTTTCCTTCACCACTGTCCTTCAGGGATGTCCCAGAAAGGAGGGGATAGTGCTGCAGCTGTCCACTTTTGGATTGTACCTGCATATCATGCAGAATCATCTGTAAACCAGGCCCTAGTCTTCTCTTCCTCTCTCAACTTATCATAAGGTACTCTCCATGAGGCCACAGGTGTAGGTTAGGAGAAAGAAGGCCTTGTAGCAGAAGTACAAATCATCAGCATTTGGGCCACTTCCTTATTTAACTTACTTGTATCTTCATGACCTGTTCAGGCTGGATAATGTACATACTACTTCCATTTGATGATGGTGCTGCTGTGCATGTCCAATTTTATGACTTGACAAGTCACAGAACACCCAGTTCATGATGGGCAGCTCAGGTGATAGGGTCATGGGTATGGTGGCCCATGGTCAAGTGTTCAGTTTCTACTAAGGCCCAGTAGCAGACCAAGAGCTATCTCTCAAAAGGAAAATAGTTATATATGGATAAAGGCAGGACATTGCTTCAAACTCCTAAAGACCCACAATGTTATCCACCTATGGGGGCCTGTCAAAGGCTCTAAACTGCATCCCTATCTGCCTCTGACACTTCAAGCACCACTGGATCTCATGAATCATATGGTTCAAGCGGCAGAGAAGCCACAGCAGCCTAAACCTGCTGCAGAGCCTCCCCTTGTTCTGGGCCCTGCTCAAAATTAGCAACTTTTTAGGTCAATTGGTTAGTGAGCCAGAGTAGTGCACCCAAATGAGCAATGTGTTTCCTTTCAAATCCAAATTGGTTCACTAGGTGTTGTGTCTCTTTCTTGGTTGTAAAAGAGGCCAGATGCAACAACTGTCCTTCACCTTAAAAGGGATATTTTGACATGATCCACACCACTGGACCCTAGAAATTTTACGGAGTGAACAGGTCCCTGAATTTTAGTCAGATTTCTCATGCCCTGATATGCAAATATCTTCCCAATAAATCTAAAGTTGTTGTTACTTCTCATTCACCAAGTCCAATTATCATAATGTTGTCAATGTAATGGACCAGTGTGATATGTTGTAAAATGGAAAGGTGATCAAGGTCCCTACAAACTAAATTATGACATAGTGCTGGAGAGTTAATATACTCCTGAAGTAGGATAGTGAAGGTATATTACTGGCCTTGCCAGCTGAAAGAAAACTGCTTCTAGGAAGCCTTCTAAACAGGGATGGAGTAAAAGGTATTTGATAGATGGCTTCAAAATTGTGGTGTAGACACAAGCTGGCCTCTCTCCTCCACCCCAGAAGACAAAAAACAAATATACTACAATTATCACCAGTGATATTTCAGAACTCAAATATGAGTCGGAGACAGGTATCAGACCACAGTGAACTGAAAAAACTTCTGAGCAGACTGTAAGAGAATGAGCCTTTCATATCTGCAATACCCCTTCCCCGAGTCTGCCTAGCACCAAATGCCCAGAAAATTTCTCTCTGACTCACATTTTCTACACTGGAAAAGGTGAGATCAAGGAAGACAACTAGCTTGCCCACCATCTTGGGATTCCTGGCAGGAGATCTGTTTCTGTCTCAAACTGCAAGATGAATCAGGAGCACCTGAAGTCAGAAATATCTCTGAGGACAACCAAAGACAAAGGGTGGCGGTGAAATTACCGTTCCCAGTTCTGGAATCTGAAACAACCATTCCCAGTTCTGGAATCTCTGTGCTGTAACAGCCAAAGGAGATGCCATATCACAGTGGCTACTCAGGAGCACCACCTGTGGGTGGTTCGCGCCACAAGTCCCCTGGGCACAAACCCTTAGCCAGCGTTCCCTCACTACCAGGATATCTCCTGTGGGATATTCCCATTCAGGATGGGCACCACTCTGATTGCTTACTAGAACCGAGACAAACCAGGGTTTAAGGCATCATTTAGTGCTAAAAAGGGGTCAATGACCTAGAAGGGGAAAAAAAATCAACAGCTAAATTACAAATAATCTCTAAGTAAACATATCAAATAAAAACCAAAAAGAGCCAGACAGAGAAGACTGAAATAAATAGTTAATCCTTCCATGCAATGTTATACATGTACATCCACAGGGAACAACAGCAAAAAGGGAGCCATTGACCAAACAAACAAAGCAAGGAACCAGTGACTGACCCTAGTGAGACTGGGATATGTGAACTCTTGGACCAATAATTCAAAATAGCACTTTTATGGAAATTTAGTGATCTCCAAGGTAAGACAGAAAAGCAATTCAGAAATTTATTGTCAGAGAAATTTAACAGAGATTGAAATAATTTTTTAAATTAAACAAAAATCCCATAACTGAGAAATACATTTGCTGAACTGCAGAAGTCATTATGTGTACACCAGTAACAGAATGGATCAAACAGAGAAAAGAATCAGTGACCTCAAAGACAAGCTATTTAAAAACACATAGTCAGAGGAGAAAAACAGAAAACAGAATGAAAAGGAATGAAGACCGCTTATGAGATATAGAAAATTACCTCAAAAAAAGAAATTTAATTATTGGTGTTCAAGAGGGAATCGAGCAAGAGCAAGGGTGGAAAGATTATTCAAAGAAATAACAATAGAAAACTTTTCAAAACTTGAGAAAGAGATAAACATCCAGGTACAGAAAGGTGAGAACACCAAACAGATTTAACCCAAATAAGGCTATCCCAAGGCATATAATAATTAAATTCTCAAAAGTCAAGGACAAAGAGAAGACTCTAAAAGCAAAAAGAAAAGAAAAGAACCAAGTAGTATGTAAAGGAGCTCCAATTTTTCTGGCAACAGACTGCTCAATGGAAATGATACAGGCCTGGAGAAAATGAATGACATATTCAAAGTACTGAAAGAAGAAAAAAACTGCCATTTAGGAACACTGTATCCAGCAAGCTATTTTTCAACTATGAAGGAAGAATAGAATGTTTCCCAGACAAACAAAAGCTGAGAGAATTTACCACCGTCAGATCCATCTTATAAGACATGATAAAGACAGTTCTTCAATCTAAAAGTAACAGTCACTACCATGTTCAAAGAAAACATTTGAAGGTATAAAACCCACCAGTAAAATTAAGTACATGAAAAGCCCAAGATATTCTAATACCATAATTGTGATGTGCAAGCCACTGATAACTCTATGAAGCCCAAAAAGACAAACAACAATAGCTATTGCAACTTGTTAAGAAACAAGCAATATAAAAATATGTAAATTGAAACAACACAAAGTCAAGATGTGGAGGGAATTAAGTTTAAAAACAAAAGAAAAACTCTACACTCTGTTTGTTTTTATTCTTTTCTTAGTGATCTAAGATAAGTTGTCGTATCTTTAAACTAATTTGTTAGACCAAAGGGATGTAATAGTTATTTACAGAACACTTCATCCAGCAGCTGTGGAATACACATTCTTTTTCTCAGCCCATGGATTATTCTCAAGGATATGTTAGGTCACAAAAGAAGTCTTAAAACTTTCAAAAATTGAAATAATGTCAAGCGTGTTCTCTGACTATAGTGGAATAAAACTAGAAATTAATAAAAGAGGAATCTTGGAAACTATACAAATACATGAAAATTTTAAAACATGCTTCTGAATGGCCAATAGGTCAATGAAGAAACTAAGAAGGAAATTGAAACATTTATTGAAACAAATGATAATGGAAAGTAGTACTAAGAGGGAAGTACATAGTTATAAATGCCAACATCAAAAAAGGGAAACAAACTTCAAATAAACTATCTAACGATTCAACTTAAAAAACCAAGAAAGCAAGAACAAACCAAACCCAAAATTAGAAGAAAGTAAGTACTAAAGATCAGAGCAGAAATAAATGAAATTGAAATGAAAAAAATACAAAAGATCAATGAAACAAAAAGTGGGTTTCTTGAAAAGTTAAAACTGGCAAACCTTAGACAGATTAAAAAAAAGAGAGAGAGAGAGAAGAGACATGTAAAATCAGAAATGAAAAAGGAGACATTACAACTGATATTACGGAAATTCAAAGGAGTGTTAGTGGCTACTGTAACCAACTATTTGCTGATAAACTGGAAAAAAAAAGATGAAATAGACAAATTCCTAGACTTATATGTATTAGTCCATTCTCACACTGCTATAAAGAAATATCTGAGACTGGGTAATTATAAAGAAATTAGGTTAAATTGGCTCATGGTTCCACAGGCTGTACAGGAAGCATGTCTGGGGAGGCCTAAGAAAACTTTCAATCATGGCAGAAAGAAAAGCAGGTACATCTTACCTGGCTGAAGCAAGATGAAAAGAGAGAATGGGGAGGTACTACACACTTTTAAACAACTTGATCTCATGAGAACTCTCTCACTATCATGAGAACAGCAAGGGAGAAATCCGCCCCCACAATCCAATCACCTCCCATCAAGACCCTCCCCCAACACTGGAAATTACAATTCCACATGAGATTTGGGTGGGGACACAAACCTAAAACAAATCACATACACCTACCAAGATTGAACCAGAAAGAAATCCAAAGCCTGAACAGACCAATAACAAGTAACAAGATCAATGCCATAATAAAAAGTCTCCCTGTAAAAAAAAATTCCAGGAACCAATGGCTCTCTGTTGAATTTTACCAAACATTAAATTGATTACCAATTCTACTCAAACTATTCCTTAAAGTAGAGGAGGAGGGAATACTTCTAAATGCATTCTACACGGCTGGTATCATCCTGATGCCAAAAACAGACAAAGACACATAAAAAAAAAGAAAACTGTAGACTGATATCTCTGATGAATGTTGAGGCAAAAAATCCTCAACAAAACACTAGCAAATCGCATTCAACAATACATTACAAATATCATTCATCATGACCAAGTGGGATTTATCGCTAAGATGCAAGAATGGTTCGACATATACAAATCAATCAATATGATACATCAAATCAACAGAATGAAGGCTAAAAGCCATATGATCATTTAAATTGATGCTGAAAAAATCATTTGAAAAAATTGAACATCTCTTCAGGATAAAAATCCTCAAAAAACTAGGGATAGAAGGAACTTACCTCAGCATAATAAAAACCATATGCCACATACTCATAGCTGGGATCATCCTGAATGGTAAAAAACTAAAAGCCTTTCCTCTAAGATCTGGAACACGACAATGATGCCCACTGTCAACACTGTTATTCCACATAGTACTGGAAGTCCTAGCTAGAGCAGTAAGACAAGAGAAAGATATAAAGAACGCCCACATTGGAAAGAAAGAAGTCAAATTATCCTTGTGTGTGGATAATATGATCTTATATTTGGAAAAACTAAAGACTACACAGGAAAACTATGAGAACTGATCAACAAATTCAGTAAAGTTGCAGGATACAAAATCAACAACAAAAATCAATAGTATTTCTATATGTCAAAAGTGAACAATCAGAAAAGGAAATCAAAGAGTAATCTCATTTACAACAGCCACACATAAAATTAAATACCAAGGAATTAACTTAACCAAAGAAGTGAAAGATCTCTGTAATGATAACTATAACACACTGATGGAGGAAAATGAAGAAGATACCAAAAAATGGAAAAATATTCCATGTTTATGGATTGGAAAAATCAATAGTGTTAAAAATGTTCATACTACTCAAAGCAAACCATAGATTTGATGCAATCCCTACAAAGTGAATTCTTCACAGAGATAGAAAAACCTATCCTAAAATTTATGTGGAACCACAAAAGACCCAGAATAGCTAAAGGTATCCCTAAGCAAAAAGACCAAAACTGGAGTAATTACATTACCTGACTTCAAATTGCACTATAGAGGTATAGTAACCAAAACACCATGGTTCTGGCATAAAAGCAGACATGTAGACCAATGAAACAGAATAGAGAACCCAGGAGATCTAGAACAAGACAACGATACCCACTTTCACCACTTTAATCAATATAACACTGGAAGTCCTATCCAGAGAAAACAGACAAGACAAAAAATAAAGGGCATCCGAACTGGAAAGGAAGAAATCAAATTAGCCTTGTTTGCAGATAACATAATCTTATACTTAGAAAAAGCTAAAGACTCCACCCAAAAAAAACTGTTAGAACTTATACATTAATTCAGTAAAGTTATATGATCTAAAATCAACATGAAAAAGTCAGTGGCATTTATATATGACAGCAGTGAACAATCTGAAAAAAAAATCAAGAAATTAATTTCATTTGCAAGAGTTACAAAAACTATAAAGTATCTAGGAAACAGTTTAGCCAAAGAAGTAAATAACTATAAAACACTGATAAAAGAAATTAAAGAGGACACAAAATAATGAAAACATATTCCATACTTATGGATTGGAAGAATTAATACTGTTAAAATAACAATAATCTCTGAAACAACTTACAGATTCAATGCATTCCCTATCAAAATACCAATCACATTCTTCTAAAAAATAGACCAAAAAAATCCCAGAATTTATATAAAACCACAAAAGGCCCTGAAAAGCTAAAGCAATTCTGAGCAAAAGAACAAAACTGAAGTTATCACACTACCTAATTTTAAATATACTACAAAGCTATAGTAATCAAATCAGCATGGTACTGGCATAAAAACAGAGCCATAAACCAATGGGACAGACTAGAGAACACAAATATAAATGCACACATTTACAGCTAACTCATTTTTGACAAAGGCACCAAGAACATAAAATTGAGAAATGAAAGTCTCTTCAATATATGGTGCTGGTAAAACCAGATAACCATATGCAGAAAATGAAATTAGACCTCTATCTCCCACCATATGAAAAATCAAATCAAAATGGACTCAGATGTAAGACCTGAAACTATGAAACTCCTATAATAAAACATTAGAGACAAGCGCTAGAAAATTGGTCTGGGCAAATACTTTTTGGGTAAGACTTCTAAAATACAGGCAATCAAAGCAAAAATAAACATATGGGATTAAATCAAGTTATAAATCTTCTGCACAAGAAAACAAGAAACAAAGTAAAGAGATAGCCCATAGAATGGAAGGAAATATTTGCAAACTATTCATCTCATCAGAGATTAATAGTTAGAATATATAAGGAGCATAAACAACTCAATAGCAAAAAAAAAAATAATTTAAAAATGACAAAACGGTCTGGATAAACATTTCTCAAAAGACATACAAATGCACAACAAATACACGGAAAAATGTACATCACACACAACATCACTAATCATGAGAACCATGCAAATCAAAACCACAAGGAGCTATTATTTTATGCCAGTTAGTGTGGCTATTATCAACGAGACCAGAAAACAACAAATTCTGCATAGAATGCAGAGAAAAGGAAACTCTTATATGCTGTTGATGAAAATGTAAATTAGTGTGGTTATTACAAAAAACAGTGCGGAGGTTTCTCAAGTAACTAAAAATAGAACTACTTACTATAAGATTCAGTAATAGTATTACTGGGTATGTATCCAAAGGAAAGAAAATTAGTATATCAAAGAGATGCTCACACACTCACATGTCTTGCAGCTGTATTTATAATAGCTAAGATATGAACTCAACATAAATGTCCATCAACAAATGAATGGATAAAAAATGTGGTGTATATATAAACAATGGAATACTATTCATCCATTTAAAAATATGAAATCCTGTCATTTATGGCAACATGGATGAGCCTGGGGGACATTAGGTTATGTGAAATAATTCAGGCACAGAAAGATAAATACTGCATGTTCTCACTCCTGTGGAAACTAAAAAAAAATGAGTTCATAGAAGTAGAAAGTAGGATCATAATTATGAGAGGGTAGGGAGGGTAGCCAAGAGAGGAGAGAGAGAGTTTAGTTAATGGATACCAGGTTACAGCTAGATGAAATTAGTTCTCGTGTTCTGTAGCACTGTAGAATGAATTTAGGTAATAGTAATTTACTGTATACTTCCAAAGAGCTAGAAGAGAGGATTTTAAATGTTTACAACAATAAAGAATAATAAATATCCAAGATGATTGACATGCTAGTTACCCTGATTTGATCATTACACATTGTATTCATGTATCGGAATATCACTTTGTATCCCTTGAACATGTACAATTATTACATATCAACTAAAAATAAAAGGAAAAAATAAACAACCAAACAATTAAAGAACCACAAAGTGAAATAAGTATCAATGAAGAAGAAACTAATTACAATAATAGCTGAGGCTAATAGAAAACAACTAACCGAAAGGATAAAGAAAGATAAATAACTATGCAATCTGATTATTTAGAGAAAAAAATAGGTAAACTTTTTCAGCAGGATCGTGAACAAGACAAAACAACAGTGCGAAAATAGAGCAATATTAGAGTTGAGAGAAACAGAAGCACAGATGCAGGAGCAATTAAAAGAATTACAAGAAAATGCTGCATGAAAATGTAAGGAAACACATTTGAAATGCTATGAAAATTAATGCCTTCCTTGCAAAACACAAATTTTTTAACTAATCTAAAAGAAATGCAAAATTCAAATATACCAATCACCATAAACTTTGGAAAGGCAACTAAAAGTCCACCATTCAAAAAGACATCATGACCAAATAGGGTCATCTCCATGTTTGACCCATCTTTCAAAGAAGAGAAGATTTATTGAACCTATTTATTTCCGAGGAGGAAGTGGAAAATGGCTTCAGTTAACTTTTGAAAGATAAAATCATTCTAATACAAACTTGATAAAAATTATTCTAATATTACAAGAAAATCTTTCTTTAGAAAGAAAAAGAAATCCTTTTCCTAGATTTAAGCATCATAAGAACAGGAATGTTTATGATTCAATACCATATCCTTAGTACCCACATTAGCACATGACATAAAGCAGGTACTCAACAAACAACTTTTGAATGAGTAATAGGTCAGTTTTCCTCATAAATATAGATGCCAAAACTAAAAATAAATTTTAGCAAATAGAATCTGACAACACATCAAAATATTTGTATCATGTCAACTAATGCTGAAAAGACACTCAATCTCCTGTCATACAGTAATTTAATTAAAATTAGATCATTGAATTAGTCTGTTCTCATGCTGCTGATAAATACCCGAGACTAGTTAATTTATAATGAAAAAAGGTTTAATTGACTCACAGTTCTGCATGGCTGGGGAGGCCTCAGGGAACTTACAATCCTGGCAGAAGGCGAAGCAAAAGCAGGCACCTTGTTCACAAGGCAGCAGGCGAGAGACTGCCAGCAGGAGAAATGCCGGATGCTTATAAAACCATCAGATCTCGTGACAACTCACTCACTATCAGCATGAGGGAAACCACCCCCATGATTCAATTACCTCCACCTGGTTCCACCCTTAACACCTGGGGATTGTGGGGATTACATTTCAAGATGAGATTTGGGTGGCAACACAAAACCTAACCATATTAATATTACAGATATAATAATATGTAGTACCAACATTTTTTATTACCATGGAGGCTCTAGCAGTTCTGTTAGATCACAAACAAATAAAATAATTAATATAAACATTAAAAAAGAAAAAAACAAAGTACTATGTTATTCCTGACATATGCTACTAGAAATCACTGATGAATAAAAATCAAAATTCATTAAAGTGGACATAGTATCTCATTTTCCAAAAACAAAAAAAAAAACCCAAATATGTAGGGTAGATAGACAGATAGATACCTAAGCATGGAAAGATATATACAAGGCATCATTTTAGATTACCATGTGGCAGAGAACCAAGTCCAGGGAGAAAAACAGGAAGGAGAAGCCAGGCAAAATTCAAATGCAAAAAATCACACCCACACATATTTTTGTAAGATTATGTTCATATGCATATATAAAAACATACAGGTGAGGAAATTTTAAAATAATTTTAATCTTACTAATAAAATTGTTTTTGAAGGTTTATTTTCAAAGACTTGTGTTGCTCCAAAGGAAGATATAGAATGAAATAATTAATAGGTCATCCTTGCTGACTCCAACTCCAGATGGAGAGAGGCAGGTTGAGAGCACAAGAAGCATGAGCTCCAACATTACCTTTTTCCAGGGCACTGACTCTAGTGCCCCTGGCCTACTTAGCTACATAGTCTTTCTCTGCAACTCTCTATAGGGAGTGCACTCCAACTTCCTGGTGATTTACTAGTCACAAGAGAGAATTAGCAGACCAACTACAGGTGTGTGCTGCTTGATTAATTACGTCTCTCCACCAGTGGGCCCCATCAGAGAGCTGGTTTTACAATATCTAATTGTTTATTTTCTGTAAGCTGATTTGAATCCTACTGTGGCATCGTTATGAAACTAGGAGTAAGCGTCATTGTAAAGCAGCATCCCTCCAGCCCCATTCATTTGACCATGGTATTCATAAAAAGGAAAGCTCATTGAACACATGTGGATAGCACTCATGAGCTACAATCTTTGGTTGAATTAATGTAGTCAGAAAAAAGTAAATCACTCAGATGTTTCAAATGATGCTAGAAATGCTCAGCATATTTCCCTTATAAAATAACAGCAACTGTTAGAGAATGTAGATAATCTTAATAAGGTCAAAATGATACATTTAATCTTACATTTTTGTTTTAAATTTGGGTTACAAAATATTTTAATATAAGGAGTGAATTTTATTCTTTATCATTTATTCTCTATTAAATATATTTCTGATTCTGGTGCAGTACCAAGATTATTCTTACACTGTTATATTATTTTTCAAATCCTAGTTCTCACAAGTCCATGGGAGCAAAAACTAGAAGCATATAGATTTTACATCTTGAGATATTTTGATATTATTCAGTTGGATTAAACAAAAAAATATTATTTAATTGTGGATAACAACCTTTTTCTTTTTGAAGAAACTAAATTGATTGTTCATCTTCAATTCTGCAATAATCATTCTTTGTGAAGTTTTTACTAGCTATAGCTTTGAAAACCAGGAAAATAGCTTTTTTGATTAAAACCATTTAAGCCATAGCAAGATTCATGAGAAACTAATTTGCTTAATTAAAACACTTAATAATTAACATTCAATAGTGCAGTAGCATTCAACATCCTCCTGAGGTCAAGACAGATGTATATGTAAAGTTTAGAGAGAAACTAGGTGGGGCCTGGAACCATTTGTTGGCAACCACTATGGTACTGCAGAATCAAACCCTGGTGACAGGACACAATTTGTCACTATAAAGCTGAATTTCTTTCTAAATATCATATATCCAGTCTATACTAAAAAGTTTAATTTATCGACCAGGTGCAATGGTTCACACCTGTAATACTATACTTTGGGAGGCCGAAGCGGGTAGATCGCTTGAGGTCAGGAGTTCAAGACCAGCCCAGCCAACATGGCAAAACCCCTTCTCTACTAAAAATACAAAAATTATCTGGGCATGGTGGTGCACGGCTGTAGTCCCAGCTACAGTCCAACCCTCAGGAGACTGAGGCAGGAGAATTGCTTGAACCCGGAAGTTGAAGGTTGCAGTGAGACTAGATCACGCCACTGCACTCTAGCCTGGGTGACAGAGCGAGATTCTGTCTCAAAAAACAAAAAGTTTAATGTATCCTGTTAATATTAATTTGGCCCGATTCCTTACAAAATCATACATAGGACATTTTATGATCAAAGTGTATTTGTTTTCTCCCTACCTCATATTAACAAGCAGTAAATAGTTGCATCACTGAAATCACTTTTTTCTTGTCCCCAAATTTCTCCTTTGTCTGCCAAAAAAGGACACTGCTAGACATTTCAGTCCATCCTGATACAACATGTTATTAATAACCTGATAAACATATGGCTTTCCTCCACTAGATTATAAACTGTGTGAAGTCAGAACGCTTGTCTATCTGGATCACCAATCCCATTGTATCATGAGCCTTGTGTAGTTCTTGGAAGGTATTAGGAAGTCAATATTTGTGGAAACGAAAAGAGGAGGAGTTGGGAGGGGGAGGGAAAAGAAGGAAGTCAGGAAGCAAACAGGCATATATTAATGAAGAGTCACTCACTAGACAATAAATGGTCATATTATTAATGATTTCACTGATGTCACTACTGACATTTTATGGACAGTTGTAAGTCATTTGCTTTCATTTACAAAGACTGCATTAGCCTTTCAGACATTTTGATGCACCCTAGCCATATATGATCTTATTTCCAAGTTAACACCTCTGAAAGAAACTTATTGCAGTTTCTGTTTTATTTCTAAACTAAATATAGGGTGCCCACGTTTTAAAGCAAAACTACAACAAAAAAAAATTGTTCTGAAGATATCTGAACCAAGAACGTCAAGTTCTGTTTTTATGAGGAAATGGGTTTTCCATTAAATGGCAAATGCCTTGTTTCATAGAGTTCAGCAAAATAATACCTTTCTAAAACTTATGTTTAAGTGTAGGGCACTGAAAGTCCAATTCATAAATGTTTTCTGCTATGGAAAGAGCATCTCCATTCAGTTGTAAAGGAGCCAATTTTCATCCACTTTACACTGTTCACTCTCAGTATTTTATTCTTTTGAGCTAAGAAAGTAAGCAATGACATTCTGTTAGCCTTTAAAGTTTCTACTATGGTCTGCGTAATTATCTTGAGAATACCATTATATTTTAGCACAGTTTCAAAAAGTTATTGTACTCAAAAATATGCCTATTTGTCAACATCCTCTTGCCTCTGTATAGCAAGATGAATTTTCTTTTCTTCTACCAGTTCCTACATGGAACTCTTTCCCAGTATTTGAAATCATTTTAAACTGACAAAATAATTATCTATCTCTGTTGGTTTTATCCAAGAATGGACTATATGTCATGACTGTCAGCACTTTTCTATCTCTCTTATATGGCAGATATCACTAATTCATTATGGCAAATCTACAGCCCAGATTTGATATATAGAATTCTTATCAACATAGGCATTCTGACAGTCACCTGCAATTAGAGTGTTTATGTGAGATAAAACTTTTTGCCATCACTGGTCTAGAAACTACCTGAAAGCATTTAGGGCAATTAAATATCTTGAGATCCATTTCAGTTTTATTACTTATTTCATCTACAAATCAGCTTATCCCCAAGGATTTAGGAGGGACAAATCAAACAATCTTCCATACACTAGAATAATAAAATGTAGACACTCTTTGTGCTGATGTCAACGATCAAGGAAGAGAGTAGTGACTAGGTACACATTTAAGCAGTAGGGATTGTATGTCCTAGAAAAAGACTGTAAACCTCATTTATCTTTTCTAAAATTGGAATCAAAACCCATGATCTGAGTTATAGTATCCTACCCCAAAACCCTTTAGTGGTCAAGATTGCAATGGTCCCTTTAGATTTTGCATAATTTTTTAAGAAAGTACATGAGATGTAGGTAAGATGTATGTTAGAAATGTGGGAATAAACTTGGTCTTGGGCAAAGGGGAATGGAAAGGAGATCCTAAGAAAGGAAGAGCTTAGATCTAACAGAAATGTAGAAATAAACTTGGTCTTGGGCAAAGGCGAATGGCAAGGAGACTCTAAGAAAAGAAGAGCTTAGATCTAACCCTGCCTGTCCACATTGGTAGAACATGGGAAAGCAAAGGAAGGAAAGAATGCTGCTGCAGGATGGAGGAGCCAGGAGTAGGAGCAAACCTGCTTTCACTTCTTGTTTCTAGCTATTTAGGAGCCATTGTGTTCCCACTAGTGTGTGGAGTGGTGGGCAGTGGCGACAAGTGATATCCACCATAATGAAATCCGATACAATGGGTATTAACCTTTGAAATCTTGGGAAGTTCAGCTGATTCTGTTATAGATACGGGCTGGAGCAACAGAACAAAATGTATCGCCTCACGTACCAATAATCCAATACCAACAAGAGTCATCCCAATGTCAAAAACAATCTCAAAAGTGAATCTTGGCTACAAAATACTTGAATCTGTGTCTCTAGAACTATATCTGCTGTATCTTTTCTAGGTTTTCCCCTTTACATTCTTTCACTTCATTTATTGGAGACAATAAAAAATAGTGTCTTGAGAGGGATGTTGACAGTGGCAATGTTCCTTGAGCTCATCTTGGAGAGAAGAACTGACACTCCCTCCAGGACATGCTCACAGGATACCCACCAGACCGGATGATAACCAAAGGACCTACTTAGAAGATTTTAATGTGGGCAGGAGACAGATTTTAATGTGGGCAGATGACAAATTCCCCTTTAAAAAGACTTGAAAGATAATCAACTTTTGATGACTCCCAAAAGAAGCTAAATGTGAAACCTGCAACCTGCAAGACAGTGTCAAAGTTCCAAAGTGTCAAAGTTCCTTGCATTTCCTAGGTCTATGCACTGCATATGTGTAA
Organism: Theropithecus gelada; assembly: GCF_003255815.1. Classification (NCBI taxonomy): domain Eukaryota; kingdom Metazoa; phylum Chordata; class Mammalia; order Primates; family Cercopithecidae; genus Theropithecus; species Theropithecus gelada. Next base: position 87,119,585 of record NC_037677.1, read on the forward strand.
ATTAATTTGAAGAGTGAAGCAAAAACTTAATTCAGTCAAAAACACTTTTGTAAATCATATCTGAATAAAGTTTGTTGGCAGAGGGTGAAAGAAGGAATGGCCACAATAATCTATTCAAAACCTACTATATTTTACTATTAAAAGTGTGATGTCAACCTGTAATCCCACCACCTTGGGAGGCCGAGGTGGGCAGATCACCTGAGGTCAGGAGTTTGAGATCAGCCTGGCCAACATGTTAAAACTTTGTCTGGGGGTGGGGCGGAGCAAGATGGCCGAATAGGAACAGCTCCAGTCTCCAACTCCCAGCGCGAGCGACACAGAAGACCTGTGATTTCTGCATTTTCAACTGAGGTACTGGGTTCATCTCACTGGGGAGTGCCGGACGATCGGTGCTGGTCAGCTGCTGCAGCCCGACCAGCGAGAGCTGAAGCAGGGCGAGGCATCGCCTCACCTGGGAAGCGCAAGGGGGAAGGGAATCCCTTTTCCTAGCCAGGGGAACTGAGACACACAACACCTGGAAAATCAGGTAACTCCCACCCCAATATTGCGCTTTAAGCAAACAGGCACACCAGGAGATCATATCCCACACCTGGCCGGGAGGGTCCCACGCCCACGGAGCCTCCCTCATTGCTAGCACAGCAGTCTGTGATCTACCGGCAAGGCAGCAGCGAGGCTGAGGGAGGGGCGCCCGCCATTGCTGAGGCTTAAGTACGTAAACAAAGCTGCTGGGAAGCTCCAACTGGGTGGAGCTCACAGCAGCTCAAGGAAACCTGCCTGTCTCTGTAGACTCCACCTCTGGGGACAGGGCACAGCTACACAACAACAACAACAACAACAACAACAACAAAGCAGCAGAAACCTCTGCAGACGCAAACGACTCTGTCTGACAGCTTTGCAGAGAGCAGTGGATCTCCCAACACGGAGGTTGAGATCTGAGAAGGGACAGACTGCCTGCTCAAGTGGGTCCCTGACCCCTGAGTAGCCTAACTGGGAGACATCCCCCACTAGGGGCAGTCTGACACCCCGCACCTCACAGGGTGGAGTACACCCCTGAGAGGAAGCTTCCAAAGCAAGAATCAGACAGGTACACTCGCTGTTCAGAAATATTCTATCTTCTGCAGCCTCTGCTGCTGATACCCAGGCAAACAGGGTCTGGAGTGGACCTCAAGCAATCTCCAACAGACCTACAGCTGAGGGTCCTGACTGTTAGAAGGAAAACTATCAAACAGGAAGGACACCTACACCAAAACCCCATCAGTACATCACCATCATCAAAGACCAGAGGCAGATAAAACCACAAACATGGGGAAAAAGCAGGGCAGAAAAGCTGGAAATTCAAAAAATAAGAGCACATCTCCCCCAGCAAAGGAGCGCAGCTCATCGCCAGCAACGGATCAAAGCTGGACGGAGAATGACTTTGATGAGATGAGAGAAGAAGGCTTCAGTCCATCAAATTTCTCAGAGCTAAAGGAGGAATTACGTACCCAGCGCAAAGAAACTAAAAATCTTGGAAAAAAAGTGGAAGAATTGACGGCTAGAGTAATTAATGCAGAGAAGGTCATAAACGAAATGAAAGAGATGAAAACCATGACACGAGAAATACGTGACAAATGCACAAGCTTCAGTAACCGACTCGATCAACTGGAAGAAAGAGTATCAGCAATTGAGGATCAAATGAATGAAATGAAGCGAGAAGAGAAACCAAAAGAAAAAAGAAGAAAAAGAAATGAACAAAGCCTGCAAGAAGTATGGGATTATGTAAAAAGACCAAATCTACGTCTGATTGGGGTGCCTGAAAGTGAGGGGGAAAATGGAACCAAGTTGGAAAACACTCTTCAGGATATCATCCAGGAGAACTTCCCCAACCTAGTAGGGCAGGCCAACATTCAAATCCAGGAAATACAGAGAACGCCACAAAGATACTCCTCGAGAAGAGCAACTCCAAGACACATAATTGCCAGATTCACCAAAGTTGAAATGAAGGAAAAAATCTTAAGGGCAGCCAGAGAGAAAGGTCGGGTTACCCACAAAGGGAAGCCCATCAGACTCACAGCAGATCTCTCGGCAGAAACTCTACAAGCCAGAAGAGAGTGGGGGGCCAATATTCAACATTCTTAAAGAAAAGAATTTTAAACCCAGAATTTCATATCCAGCCAAACTAAGTTTCATAAGTGAAGGAGAAATAAAATCCTTTACAGATAAGCAAATGCTTAGAGATTTTGTCACCACTAGGCCTGCCTTACAAGAGACCCTGAAGGAAGCACTCAACATGGAAAGGAACAACCAGTACCAGCCATTGCAAAAACATGCCAAAATGTAAAGACCATCGAGGCTAGGAAGAAACTGCATCAACTAACGAGCAAAATAACCAGTTAATATCATAATGGCAGGATCAAGTTCACACATAACAATCTTAACCTTAAATGTAAATGGACTAAATGCTCCAATGAAAAGACACAGACTGGCAAACTGGATAAAGAGTCAAGACCCATCAGTCTGCTGTATTCAGGAGACCCATCTCATGTGTAAAGACGCACATAGGCTCAAAATAAAGGGATGGAGGAAGATTTACCAAGCAAATGGAGAACAAAAAAAAGCAGGGGTTGCAATCCTAGTCTCTGATAAAACAGACTTTAAACCATCAAAGATCAAAAGAGACAAAGAAGGCCATTACATAATGGTAAAGGGATCAATTCAACAGGAAGAGCTAACTATCCTAAATATATATGCACCCAATACAGGAGCACCCAGATTCATAAAGCAAGTCCTTAGAGACTTACAAAGAGACTTAGACTCCCATACAATAATAATGGGAGACTTCAACACTCCACTGTCAACATTAGACAGATCAACAAGACAGAAAGTTAACAAGGATATCCAGGAATTGAACTCATCTCTGCAGCAAGCAGACCTAATAGACATCTATAGAACTCTCCACCCCAAATCAACAGAATATACATTCTTCTCAGCACCACATCGTACTTACTCCAAAATTGACCATATAATTGGAAGTAAAGCACTCCTCAGCAAATGTACAAGAACAGAAATTATAACAAACTGTCTCTCAGACCACAGTGCAATCAAACTAGAACTCAGGACTAAGAAACTCAATCAAAACCGCTCCACTACATGGAAACTGAACAACCTGCTCCTGAATGACTACTGGGTACATAACGAAATGAAGGCAGAAATAAAGATGTTCTTTGAAACCAATGAGAACAAAGATACAACATACCAGAATCTCTGGGACACATTTAAAGCAGTGTGTAGAGGGAAATTTATAGCACTAAATGCCCACAAGAGAAAGCAGGAAAGATCAAAAATCGACACTCTAACATCGCAATTAAAAGAACTAGAGAAGCAAGAGCAAACACATTCGAAAGCTAGCAGAAGGCAAGAAATAACTAAGATCAGAGCAGAACTGAAGGAGATAGAGACACAAAAAACCCTCCAAAAAATCAATGAATCCAGGAGTTGGTTTTTTGAAAAGATCAACAAAATTGACAGACCACTAGCAAGACTAATAAAGAAGAAAAGAAGAAGAATCAAATCGACACAATTAAAAATGATAAAGGGGATATCACCACCGACCCCACAGAAATACAAACTACCATCAGAGAATACTATAAACACCTCTATGCAAATAAACTGGAAAACCTAGAAGAAATGGATAATTTCCTGGACACTTACACTCTTCCAAGACTAAACCAGGAAGAAGTTGAATCCCTGAATAGACCAATAGTAGGCTCTGAAATTGAGGCAATAATTAATAGCCTACCAACCAAAAAAAGTCCAGGACCAGATGGATTCACAGCTGAATTCTACCAGAGGTATAAGGAGGAGTTGGTACCATTCCTTCTGAAACTATTCCGATCAATAGAAAAAGAGGGAATCCTCCCTAACTCATTTTATGAGGCCAACATCATCCTGATACCAAAGCCTGGCAGAGACACAACAAAAAAAGAGAATTTTAGACCAATATCCCTGATGAACATCGATGCAAAAATCCTCAATAAAATACTGGCAAACCGGATTCAACAACACATCAAAAAGCTTATCCACCATGATCAAGTGGGCTTCATCCCTGGGATGCAAGGCTGGTTCAACATTCGCAAATCAATAAACATAATCCAGCATATAAACAGAACCAAAGACAAGAACCACATGATTATCTCAATAGATGCAGAAAAGGCTTTTGACAAAATTCAACAGCCCTTCATGCTAAAAAACGCTCAATAAATTCGGTATTGATGGAACGTACCTCAAAATAATAAGAGCTATTTATGACAAACCCACAGCCAATATCATACTGAATGGGCAAAAACTGGAAAAATTCCCTTTGAAAACTGGCACAAGACAGGGATGCCCTCTCTCACCACTCCTATTCAACATAGTGTTGGAAATTCTGGCTAGGGCAATTAGGCAAGAGAAAGAAATCAGGGGTATTCAGTTAGGAAAAGAAGAAGTCAAATTGTCCCTGTTTGCAGATGACATGATTGTATATTTAGAAAACCCCATTGTCTCAGCCCAAAATCTCCTTAAGCTGATAAGCAACTTCAGCAAAGTCTCAGGATACAAAATTAATGTGCAAAAATCACAAGCATTCTTATACACCAATAACAGACAAACACAGAGCCAAATCATGAATGAACTTCCATTCACAATTGCTTCAAAGAGAATCAAATACCTAGGAATCCAACTTACAAGGGATGTAAAGGACGTCTTCAAGGAGAACTACAAACCACTGCTCAGTGAAATAAAAGAGGACACAAACAAATGGAAGAACATACCATGCTCATGGATAGGAAGAATCAATATCGTGAAAATGGCCATACTGCCCAAGGTAATTTATAGATTCAATGCCATCCCCATCAAGCTACCAATGAGTTTCTTCACAGAATTGGAAAAAACTGCTTTAAAGTTCATATGGAACCAAAAAAGAGCCCGCATCTCCAAGACAATCCTAAGTCAAAAGAACAAAGCTGGAGGCATCACGCTACCTGACTTCAAACTATACTACAAGGCTACAGTAACCAAAACAGCATGGTACTGGTACCAAAACAGAGATATAGACCAATGGAACAGAACAGAGTCCTCAGAAATAATACCACACATCTACAGCCATCTGATCTTTGACAAACCTGAGAAAAACAAGAAATGGGGAAAGAATTCCCTATTTAATAAATGGTGCTGGGAAAATTGGCTAGCCATAAGTAGAAAGCTGAAACTGGATCCTTTCCTTACTCCTTATACGAAAATTAATTCAAGATAGATTAGAGACTTAAATGTTAGACCTAATACCATAAAAATCCTAGAGGAAAACCTAGGTAGTACCATTCAGGACATAGGCATGGGCAAAGACTTCATGTCTAAAACACCAAAAGCAACGGCAGCAAAAGCTAAAATTGACAAATGGGATCTCATTAAACTAAAGAGCTTCTGCACAGCAAAAGAAACTACCATCAGAGTGAACAGGCAACCTACAGAATGGGAGAAAATTTTTGCAATCTACTCATCTGACAAAGGGCTAATATCCAGAACCTACAAAGAACTCAAACAAATTTACAAGAAAAAAACAAACAACCCCATCACAAAGTGGGCAAAGGATATGAACAGACATTTCTCAAAAGAAGACATTCATACAGCCAACAGACATATGAAAAAATGCTCATCATCACTGGCCATCAGAGAAATGCAAATCAAAACCACAATGAGATACCATCTCACACCAGTTAGAATGGCAATCATTAAAAAGTCAGGAAACAACAGGTGCTGGAGAGGATGTGGAGAAATAGGAACACTTTTACGCTGTTGGTGGGATTGTAAACTAGTTCAACCATTATGGAAAACAGTATGGCGATTCCTCAAGGATCTAGAACTAGATGTACCATATGACCCAGC
>NC_037677.1:87478352-87559613 GCF_003255815.1 Theropithecus gelada
TTTTTTTTTTTTTTTTTTTTTTTTTTTTTTTTGAGACGGAGTCTCGCGCTGTGTCACCCAGGCTGGAGTGCAGTGGCGCGATCTCGGCTCACTGCAAGCTCCGCCTCCCAGGTTCAGGCCATTCTCCTGCCTCAGCCTCCAAGTAGCTGGGACTACAGGCGCCCGCCACCACGCCCGGCTAGTTTTTTGTATTTTTAGTAGAGACGGGGTTTCACCATGTTAGCCAGGATGGTCTCTATCTCCTGACCTCGTGATCCGCCCGCCTCGGCCTCCCAAAGTGCTGGGATTACAGGCTTGAGCCACCGCGCCCGGCCGACCTAGACATTTCTAAATCTAAGAATTAATTACCTACCCTTATTCACACTTGTGAAAGGACATATATATACACATGTGTATATAAGAATATTCATTATAGCATCATTTATAATAGCAGATGATTTGAAATAATCTAAATGTGCATTAATATGGAAATAAAATAAATGATAATAGACTCAAACAATGGCATCCACTGAAGCAATAAAAAAAAAGCAGCTCCATATCTACTGAAAAGAACGCCTCTCATATATATATATTAAGAGCAAGGTTAAGAAGTGTAAATTGTATAACACCATTTCATATTGCATAAACATATACTTAGATATGCACAGTGTATTTCTAGAAGGCTTAAAAGCATCTTTTAGAAAGGGTTGCCTCTGTGGAGGGCTGAATGGTGGGAGACAGACATGGGAAGGAAAGGTTTTGCTCTATACTCTTCCATATATGTGTACACAATAATATGCAGATAATACATTATGTATTGTACAATGCAGTAACATGTATAATATAATGTATATAATTTATTTTTATATTTATATTTACATTAACTCATTAAGTTGTTTTCATTTTTATTTATTTATTTTTTGAGACGAAGTCTTGCTCTGTCACCCAGGCTGGAGTGCAATGGCGCGATCTTGGCCCACTGCAACCTCTGCCTCCAGGGTTCAAGTGATTCTCCTGCCTCAGCCTCCCGAGCTGCAATTACAGGCACCCGCCACCACGCCCAGCTAATTTTTGCATTTTTAGTAGAGATGAGGTTTCATCAGGTTGGTCATGCTGATCTCGAACCTCTGACCTCAGGTGATCCACCCATCTCAACCTCCTAATCCATTAAAATTTTTAAGAAAAAAAGTTATATTAACGTTTTAAAAAATCACTAACTTATCATCAAGCCTCTCTAAAATCTCCTTTCACTTTTGAATTCCAAGGTCAAAGTTTGGGTTCAAATTTTTACTCTTACTTTTGAATTCTGAGGTCAACCTTTTGAGTTACTAGTAAGTCTACCAAAATTTTAGCTGTTGAACTAATTGCAGTTATTTTTCTTTTGCTATCTCAGATTCAGATTCAAACCGCCATTGCTTTTTCTATCCAACATGCTGGTAAAAGCACATCCAAACCCACAAATGTGAAAAACAATGAGACCTAGAAGTACATTTCATCTGTAGAAAAGTTCTGAGTCAGTTCCTTTTCAGGGAGTCCAGACGGTTCCTGAGCTTTTCTCTGAATGATTTCTCTGAGTCAAATAAAATGATAAGGCAGGCATTTAAATGATGAGAAGCCAACCCTGAGTCTGGTGTACTGGGAGTGGAAAATTCTGTGAAGTTTTTATGTTCCCACTGTGTACAAGCACCGATTATCTTTCTCAAGCAGACACGGAAGCATGTAGAAGACCTAGAAATTCCATTACTTTCAGTGTCTAGTGCCAATAAATTTAATAAGAAATGGAAGCAAGGTTATTTATTTGTTTTACAGCATTATAAAGACTGCACAGAAAGAGACTCTTAGAAGAGTTTAGATCAGTAATTGACTAAAACATTCGTGATTATTCACCAAATCCCCAAATATTCCCTGAGCACCTTCTGAGTACTAAGTCACTGGGCTAGCCACCATGGTAGGATTAAAATGACGGGTGAGGAGTTTCTAATTTAATTCCATGCTTTCCAAAGACTCTTCCGAGGAGCACCAAAATCTTAGGAATATGAATATAAGACAAAAACAATTTCCTTGGTAATTAAGAATCAGAAAATAATTAAGCCAAGTTTTAATTGGCACAGGACTTTTCAGATCTTTTACTATGCTCATGTGCAATGTGAACCTTCTAGAGAGGCGTATGCTATGCAGTCTTTCCTAATGCATACCCCAAATAATTCTCAAATTATTCAAGCACAATTAACTTTTTTGTTTTGGGCAACTGCAGAAACTCATGTCTATGTAACATACATTAGGAAAACAATAGCCTTAAATGCCAAGACAAACATAAATACAAATGTGAAAAGTCAAATAGCAAAACAAAACTATCATAAAGCAAACTGGGGTTAACTGCCCAAGTACTTGACCTGGATGTAATAAACAGCTTGAGTTTAAAAGATAGTGGTGGTCTAGAGTTATAGAAGCTGGGTGGAACAGAAGGAGCTGGGTCTAAGCCTGATAAAAAAGGAAAGTATCCGTCAAGAAGGAGAAGCCACTGAAAAGTGACGGAGCTATTTGGAGGATGAAGGAGACCAGCCAGCCAGAGCAGAGGATTCATCATATAGGAAAGACAGGGAGTTAAGTATAGATAGGACCAGATTGAAACAGGCCATGACTGTCGGGTTAGGAAGTCTGAACCTTACCTTGCAGGCAAGAGGGAGCCTTTGAAAGCCTCTAAGCAAGACAATGAAATGTTCATAGTGGTCTTCTAGGAAAATCACTCTGGTGCTCATTTGAAGAAAGGCATGGGAGTATGAGGGTGAGTGGAGTGGGAAGAGAAGATGGGAGCCCAGGGCTGACTGTGAGATGAAGGTCTAGAATAGTGTTAGTGCACAGACTAAGAAGGGCATTTTAATGAAGAATTGACAGAAAGTGAAGACTGGATGTCAGAACTGTATACATGGGTCATGGAGTTTGGCTTCTGGAAGATAAAGTACCATTTTTATGGGGAGGACAGTTTTTGATATGCCAAATTGCATCTTACTCCTTCCCCATCTCCAACCCCCCACTAATTCCACAAAAGCAGGCAGGCCTTTCCTATTTCTTTGTTTGAAGAGCTGTCAGCTCTACCTGTCTTTTTTAAAACCTGAAGCTCACCAAGGGATGGTGGTGGATATCCCAGAATGATGAGCAATAATAACTGAGAAAGGAGTTTTTTCAATGTCAGGGGAAGAGAAGGCAGCAGAGGTGGATTTGAAGAGACTAGGAAGAGAGTCCCATGAGAAGCGTGCACCCATCTCAGCTCCTAGCTGCCCTCCAGGAAGATGGCTAAATTCAGAGAGGAGGGCTGCAAGGTGCACCTGGAGAAACCTGAAGATAGGTTCTCCCAGGAGGAAGAGTTGAAGATTCCCATGTCTCACATTTAAAAGTGTGTAGGGATGAGGAGCAATGGGAATGCTAACTGCTATGTGAATATAATCCACTTTGGAGAGCCATTTAGCTCTAGCTACTAAAACTGAAGATTCCCAGAAAACGTCTAGGTATATACTCACATACATATATACTAGTATATACCTAGTATAAACATCTAGGTATATACTCACAAAAGGTACAAGGATGTAGAAGGGCAATGTTGTTTGTAAGACTAGAAAATTGGAAACAGCTTAAAAATCCAAGAGTAGGATGTTTAAATACATTGTGTATATTCACAAAATGAACTGCTAAATGAATCAACTAGAGCCACATGGATACATTTCAAAAAACAGTGTTGAGTATCAATAAGAAGTTTTGGGAGGAAGTTACCATTTATGTTAAGATTCCCAATATACAAACCATATACAAATATACTATGTATTATCTATGGGCATACAAACAAAGCATCTCAAACCCGCATGAGGTCCACAATCATTAAAGTCAGGATAATGCTTGCATTTGGAGTAAGGGAAGTAGAAAGGAAATTGGATTAGGAGGGATCATAGAAGCTTCAGGTATATCTAATGATTTAAATCTAAAGGAACCATAGAAAAATGTTAAGATCTGTCAAAACTTAGTAGTGGGTACACGAATGTTTATTATAGTATCCTTTGTTTATCTGAATTTTTGAAATATTTTACAAAAGTATTTTTAAATTATTTTAACAGCTCTTTTTAGGCATAAGTGAAGAAACCATCACTTATGATGTGAACATATAAAACATAGTGAACATATCTATCACCCCGAAAATTTTCCTCATGACCCTTTTCAGGAGATCTGGCATTTGGTATTTTCTCATGCCTGTAATCCCAGAACTTTGGGAGGCTAAGGAGGGCAGATCACTTGAGGTCAGGAGTTCGCGACCAGACTAGCCAACATGGTGAAACCCCATCTCTACTAAAAATATAAAAATTAGCCGGGCATGGTGGCATGCACCTGTAGTCCCAGCTACTCAGGAAGCTGAGACAGGAGAATTGCTTGAGCCCAGGAGGCGGAAGTTGCAGTGAGCCAAGATTGCACCATTGCACTCCAGCCTGGGTGACAGAGTGAGACTCCATCTCAAAAAAAAAAAAAAAAAAAAAAAAAAGGGTTGGGCTTTGCCCCTATGATATATGATTTGAACTTCCTGCCAGCTTGGGAGAAAGGGATTGCAGAGTCAGATTTATATTAATTTAAAGAAAAATAAGTAATGTGATGTTTCTTGACCTTTTGAGTTTATGATTGAAAATTCATACTTGCTACAAGCAGCTAGGGACACTTGGGCAGAAGAAAGAGTTTAAAGGTAACAGTGGAAACATGGAGTGGGCAATTAAACATGAGGGCTAGAGCTTCAAGGAGAGGTCAGCACTGGAGGTTGAGGCTTTGGTGGACATTTGCCTGGTGCAAATAGTTAAGACCATGTGAATAGATGAGATCTCCAAAAGAATAAGGGTAGACAAAGAACAGCCCTGGATGTAGGTCCCTTCCTTGGCCTGTGCAATTGAGATGGGTGCAGAAAAAGGAGATAGTAAAGAAGATCTAACCGTGGTGAGGCAGGTGGTGAATTAGTATACACTAATGGTCAGGAAGCCAAGGGAAGAAAGAGTAAGGCAAATAGCATCACATACCTTAGAGAAGAAAAGCAAATTGAGGCTGAGGAGCCATTAGATCCAGTGACTGAGAGATTGCTGATGTCCTAAAATGTGTAATTTCAGTAAAATTGTGAAAACAGAATTCCACTTTAGACATTTAAAGGGAGAGTGGAGATGAAGACACCTCTGAATAAATATAGATCATTCCAAGAGTTTTGCTGTGTAAAGTTGAGAAATGCAGGAATGGTGTGAGGAGGACCGTGAGGAAAAAGTGGAAGGATTTACTGACAGAAAATCCTGGGATGTATGTTTAATAATGACCATCTTCTCCATCCTGAAGTATTACTATTGTAAAATATTTGCCATAATTCCAAAGCTTTATTTTTAGAAAGCTAATTCACTCAATTCACCCACCTAGAATAAAAAGAAATAACATTTGCATTTAAAATGTGTCATAAGCAATGGATGTTGCTTTCAAGCCCTTAATACAAGTGGAAAAATTATGAAAACCTTGCTACTCAGAGTGTGGTCCATGGACCAGCAGCATAAGCATCACCCGGGAGCTTGCTAGAATGAGAAAAGCAGAATCTCAGATCCCATCCCACATCCACTAAACCAGAATGTGCCTTCCCAGGTGATTTGTCTGCATGTTCAAGTTTGAGAAGGAGAGTTGTCAAAAACATTCAGGAATTATGACATGACTGATACTTTGAGAAGTTCTCTAGGGATCAGACAGCAGAGGAGCAAAACTAGTCTGTCTGGAAGAAATCATCAGTTGATTAGTGAAACATCAATTAGGGATTAATCAAGAAGGATTTGAAAGCGAACAGGAATCTGGCAGCTAGGGAAACTGAGTAAGAGGCTGAATCTAAGAACCAAGCAAAATCTTACAAAAGCAAGATAGACCAGACTTCAACTTTCAGGAGCATAGTCTTTAGTGGAAACTCTTTATCCCACTTGGTGGTTGCAGGAAACAGTCACTTCCAGCAAGGTAAGGGGTGGTAGGAATGTGGTTGGCAGGAGGTCCCTTTGGGGACTTTGCAGACAAGAATCTCCCTCTGTGACAGATGGGCATTGCCGTTATCTCAGGCTAGGCTGGCCTCCATGCTAGCAGGCCCAGGCTACCTGTGCTTACACCTCTTCCTTCTTCGCTCAGCCTCTGCATCACTATGCCGTATGGTCAGGCCTCCAAAATCTGCCTTAGCTGTATTCCTCCATCCTCTTTGCTTTTAAAGGTTGAATTTCATCAGGATTTCTCTGAAACTCTCGTTTAAAAGGCTGAATCTCGCCCTCCCACCTCCAAGTCCTCAAGGGACCTGATAGTGAAGGTCCAGGATGGGATCTAGAAAATACATTTGTAATAAGCACCATATGTGATTTTGCTGCAGATGTTTCCAGACTAGATTTGCAGAAGCAGCCTTCCTTCTGCCCCAGTCCTTTGCTGCTCAGGGTCTCACAAATTGAGAGGTGAGGATGTGGAGGCTCTCAGATACATGCTGGATCCTTTGTAATATCTACTTCCTCTCTAACTTCTCCTTTGCAACGTTAGTTTTCCAGACTGTGTTCTTCTTCCCCACTCCTTCATCACTCTTTCCCTCTGCGCTCACTACCATCCAGTGACCTTCAGACAGGTACAGGCTACCCATCCACAAATATTCAGCCCTCACCAACTCTCACCCACTCTAAGTTCCTCTGACATGGTCTTTTTCTTGCTATCTCCAATTCCACTTTTGGAATTCTCCTCTGGATTCCAGCCAGCTTGTACTCTTCTCTTCTACAGTTTCTCCAGGTCTCCAATTACTCCTTTGAGGGCATAATAAAAAGCCTCTTTATACTTCGCCTCCTTGACCACACAGCTGCATCTGCCACTGCCAATCACCCTCTTTTCTGAACACCCTAGCACCGCTGGGATGGGCATGTTCAAGGCTGCATCACACTTTGCCTTTCGACAGAATCAATGAGCCTGGCTCCTCTACTGTAGATAGAGCTCAGGATTTAGCAGGTGTTCCTTCTCACTGCCTCAGGTGCTTCCTTTAACCCTCTGGAAATTGTAATACTGCTGGAGAAGCCTAAAAGCTAAATGATCTTCACAATTGATTGTATTAGGATTGTTTGGATATCTGATCTTCTAGTCAGGACTGGCTACATGGTGTGCAAGGGCCAGTGCAAAAAGAAAATGTGGACCCTTTGTTTAAAAGGTCTTAAGAAATTTCCAGATGATGGTAGCAAAATTTAAACCAGGGGCAGGGCTTTTTATTTTTTAAGTGCAGAGGCTGTGTAACTGCATAGATCACATGTTCAGGAAGCCGGCTCTGTTGGTGATTGACCCAGTCTGTTAGCTTGGTGACTCTCAGGACCAGATAAGTTAGTGAGAACATGGTTAAAATTCAGATACACTCATAGCTCACATTCCCAATATACCAGCTAGTTTTCCCAGTGCAACACCCTCCATGGTCACAGTCTTCACTTCTCACCTCTGTGGGCCTCGTAACATGGGCCTCATCATCACCAGAAGGACAGGGGAGCATGAGATGACACAGCACAGCTACTCACCAAAAGGATGGGAAAGAAACAGCCCAACAGGGCAGGTCAGAAGCATCGTCATCATTGTTGTTTTAATAATTGGAGTACAGAATAGTATAAAACTTAATCCTAAATGCTGTGCTCTAGCTCTTCCCCATTTCCAATTCCTAAACCCCACAAGACCAGACTGGAGACAGAAACTGGAATCCAAGCAGCAACAAGCCTCCCTGCTTTCTTTGGGGCAGAGCCAAAAAGAGATAAAGAACGTGTTGTATTAGGCAGCAGTAAACAGGCAAGGGACAAGCAGGCCTTTAATAAAACAGACCTTTATTGGGGCTAAAATGGCCCAGGACTGACCCCACCCTAAATCCTGGCAGTGTCCAACGACAGGAATTCAGAGGAACAAAAACGCTGGCATTGCCTGCTGCATCCCATGCATACATAACAGAAAGTACTGCAGAGCCTCGCAAGCAAGGAATACATAAATGCCATTATCCAGTCTTTCAGCCAAAACTTATTTTTTAGTCTGGACGACTATGCTATTCTGCTTTCTCTGCCTCCAATTTCTGTCCTGTGACTCACAGGGAGGGCTTTGGGGAAATGAAATATCCCAAGACCTAAAATAGGTCCTTCTCCCTCCCTCTAATATCAGGATGAGTTTCCTAAGGCATTTGTTTCTTCTTTAATTAACCAGGCATGAATGATAATATTGCCTGGGTTGAAGAACTCATCTCTGTCACTGGTAAATATAAATAATGAGCCCTGTTCATAGAAAAGCGTGCCAGAATTTCATTGATTAACATCCCGTGCCACAGCCTCTCTTTGAAATTAAAAACACTTTCAATGATACTGAAGAGAAAAGACATCGCACAAAAGAAATATTTCTAAGACAAGGTTGTCATTAAAGCATGCCAGAAATAGAACTGTTTTTATTTAACCATCCTCACTGCTCCCCGCCCCCTCCCTTTCTGGCTGTGAGGCTGCATGCAGTTAAATCACAAGGATTACAGAAAGTAATTTCATCCATTTGAATTTTAGAAGCTTCAGAAGCAGACTTGTGGATAATGCTTAGTTGATGTGTCTCTTTGCCCCATGACAAGTGATAATTAAGGAAGTGATATGAGCAGATTTAAATTCCAGCTGTTTAGTAATGCACAGAATTTTTTGATTTCTTAACTGCACATCAGATTCTGCCCCACTGCCATTCTCTTAGTCCTGACCCTCATTGTTCTCCCCACACAGCCTCCTAATTGGTCTCCTTGCCTCTAGCTGTAAGCCACTGTTTCGTGGGGACATCACTGCTGGGCAGAATATGAAAACTGGTCATTGGAGGGCCAGAATCACTGCAGACTTGTTTGTAAGTACAGTGGGTTGTTTGGTTTGGTTTGGCTTTTTAGATTTGCAAAGCCTTTAAATGAGTTTAGTGTGCTTGCTACACAGCCTCCTCAGTGTTCCACCTGCAATCTCTTATACGAGATCCTCCACCACGTGACCCCCGTCACTTATGCATCTTGATGTGCCACAGTTCCTTTGCTTCTGTGGCCTCTGGTCCCTTCTGCCAGCCTTGGCCATCTATGCATTGGGCAGGAAGTGCTCTTCAGCCCACCACAAGTCCCTGGCCTTTCCCAGCTCTGCTTGAAATCTAATGACAAAAACCACATGATTATCTCAATAGATGCAGAAAAGGCCTTCGATAAAATTCAACACCCCTTCATGCTAAAAACTCTCAATAAACTAGGTATTGATGGAACGTATCTCAAAATAATAAGAGCCTTTTATGACAAACCCACAGCCAACATCATACTGAATGGGCAAAAGTTGGAAGCATTCCCTTTGAAAGCCAGCACAAGCCAAGGATGCCTTCTCTCACCATTCCTATTCAACATAGTACTGGAAGTTCTGGCCAGGGCAATCAGACAAGAGAATGAAATAAAGCGCATTCAAATAGGAAGAGAGGAAGTCAAATTGTCTCTGTTTGCAGATGACATGATTGTATATTTAGAAAACCCCATCATCTCAGCCCCAAATCTCCTTAAGCTGATAAGCAACTTCAGCAAAGTCTCGGGATACAAAATCAATATGCAAAAATCACAAGCATTCCTATACACCAATAATAGAAAAACAGAGAACCAAATCATGAGTGAACTTCCATTCACAATTGCTACAAACAGAATAAAATACCTAGCAATGCAACTTACAAGGGATGTGAAGGACCTCTTCAAGGAGAACTACAAACCACTGCTCAAGGAAATAAGAGAGGAAACAAACAAATGGAAGAACATTCCATGCTCATGGATAGAAAGAATCAATATCGTGAAAATGGCCATACTGCCCAAAGTAATTTACAGATTCAAAGCTATCCCCATCAAGCTACCATTGACTTTCTTCACAGAATTAGAAAAAAACTACTTTAAATTTCATATGGAACCAAAAAAGAGCCCATATAGCCAAGACAATACTAAGCAAAAAGAACAAAACTGGACACATCATGCTACCTGACTTCAAACTCTACTACAAGGCTACAGTAATCAAAACAGCATGGTAGTGGTACCAAAACAGATATACAGACGAATGGAACAGAACAGAAGCTCAGAAAAAGCACCACACATCCACATCCATCTGATCTTTGACAAACCTGACAAAAACAAGCAATGGAGAAAGGATTCCCTATTTAATAAATGGTGTTGGGAAAACTGGCTAGCCATATGCAGAAAACTGAAACTAGAGCCCTTTCTTACACCTTATACAAAAATTAACCTAAGATGGATTAAAGACTTAAATGTAAGACCTAAAACCGTAAAAACTATTGAAGAAAACCTAGGCAATACCATTCAGGACATAGGCATGGTCAAAGATTTCATGACTAAAACACCAAAAGCAATGGCAACAAAAACCAAAATTGATAAATGGGATCTAATTAAACTAAAGAGCTTCTGCACAGCAGAAGAAACTATCATCAGAGTGAACAGGCAATCTACAGAATGGGGGAAAAGTTTTGCAATCCATCCATCTGACAAAGGGCTAATATCCAGAGTACAAATAACTTAAACAAATTTACAAGAAAAAAACAAACAAACCCACCAAAAGTGGGTGAAGGATATGAACAGACACTCTCAAAAGAAGACATTTATGCAGCCCACAAACAGGAAGAAAAGCTCTTCATCACCGGTCATCAGAGAAATGCAAATCGAAACCACAATGAGATATCATCTCATGCCAGTTAGAATGGCGATTATTAAAAAGTCAGGAAACAAGAGATGCTGGAGAGTATGTGGAGAAATAGGAACGCTTTTACACTGTTGGTGGGAGTGTAAATTAGTTCAACCATTGTGGAAGACAGGGTGACAATTCCTCAAGGATCTAGATCCAGAAATACCATTTGACCCAGCAATCCCATTACTGGGTATATACCCAAAGAATTATAAATCGTTCTACTATAAAGACACGTGCACATGTATGTTTATTGAAGCACTATTCACAGTAACAAAGACTTGGAACCAACCCAAATGCCCATCAGTGATAGACTTGATAAAGAAAATATGGCACATATATACCATGGAATGCTATGGAGCCATGAAAAAGGATGAGTTCATGTCCTTTGCAGGGACAGGGATGAAGCTGGAAGCCATAATTCTCAGCAAACTAACACAGAAACAGAAAACCAAACACCACATGTTCTCACTCATAAGTGGGAGCTGAACAATGAGACCACTTGGACACAGGGAGGAGAACCTCACACACCAGCACCTGACAGGGGTGGGGGGCTAGCAGAGAGATAGCATTAGGAGAAATATGTAATGTAGACAACAGGTTGATGGGTGCAGCAAGCCACCATGGCACATGGATATCTATGTAACAAACCTCCACGTTCTTCTGCACATGTATCCCAGAACTTAAAGTATAATAAAAAAAAAAAAAAAGAAAGAAAGAAAAGAAAAGAAAAAGAAAATCCAACTCATCTTTCGAGGTCAAGTTGAAATGTTACCTTCTGTATGAAGTGTCTGTTATGTTTTGTAGTCAATCTAGTGTAGCAGAGAAAGCAAGGACTCTGACATCAGGCAGACCTGAGTTTGAATCCTACCTTTTTCCTTTATCAGGTCCGAGAGCTTAGCTATTTTCTTAATATCTTTGAAGCTCCACCTATTGATTTGTAAAATGAGAGTGATTTATACTGCAGGTACCTATTATTATCATTATGTGCTTTGCTCCTTCTTTTTTTTTTTTTTTTTTTTTTCTGTTGCCCAGCCTGGAGTGCAGTGAACAATCTCGGCTCACTGCAACCTAAGACTCCCGGGTTCAAGCGATTCTCCTGCCTCAGCCTCCCGAGTAGCTGGGACCACAGGTGACCACCACCACACCTGGCTAGTAGAGATGCAGTTTCATCGTGTTTCTCAGGCCAGTCTCAAACCCCTGGCCTCAAGCAATCCACCCGCCTTGGCTTCCAAAAGTGCTGGAATTGCAGGCGTGCTTTGCTTCTTTCACAGAATATTGTATAGCACTTTCTACATTTGTCTTTTAATATGATATTTGTGCATCTCTCTTCCTCCTCCACTGAATCACAGCACTAGGCTGTCATCTGTTATATCATTGCATTTCCACAGTGCCCTGCATGGACCTCATACCTTGGCACTCAGTGGACATTTATTAAGTGTGTGTTTTTGTTCAAATTGTCTACTTTGCTTTAATGAAACTGACAGTCATTTGCTTAGCTAATAACCCATGGGAGAGACAGGCCTGAAAACTTTGTCAATTCATATCTGTACTTCTTTACATTCCTCATTTTTAGATTTTTATTCACATGATTTAGATTTTGACTCCCCAAATTATGATATAGAGGTAATAACTTATTACTTGTGTGTGTGTATGTGTGTGTGTGTGTGTATATATATATATATATTTAAATTTTATTGTAGTTATATAGGGCTTCCTATTAGCCAGGAAGAAGTGTAAGTGCTTCACATATATTTCATATGTAATTCTTACAACCAACCTAGGAGGTAGATACCACCCTAATCCCCACTTTACAGATGAAGGAACTGAGGCTTGGAGGGATGAAGGTTAAGTGATTTGAGTGAAGTCTTGCAGCTGGCACCTGGTGAGCCTGGAGCCAAACCCAGAAAGTCTGGCTCTGGAGAAGATTCTTACCACTAGCGAGTAATGACTTTGACATACTATTACCAGATAAACCAGAAAGCAAAAAGTAAATGGAAATGATCTAATTGGTTACTGATTCACACACACAAAATAATCTAGTTCAACTGTTGTTCTGGTTAGTTAGACGTCCAGGTGCCCCTATGTGAGTTTGTGTGAGAATAAAAATGACTGACAGAGTTTTTGCCCACGCAGCTGCTCCTGTGGCCTCTGGCAGGTAGTGCTGGGTCTCCTGAAGGCCCCTTCTCACCTCTCCTGTAGATCTAGACGTAACTTGCGAAGAAAAGCAGTTGTAGGACACAAAGGTGTGCAGCAGCAGGGAGACACTCTGGCCAGAGATCCAGATCCCTACAGAAGCAAAAGTCTCCAGAAGCGGAGAAAGAGGATGTCTGCCACAAACTCCTAGCTCGGGGGATGTCAACCAAGATGGCTTGGTCCTGAAAATGCCTCAAAACTCAGAGCTGAAAATTTTTGGAGGATTCATGGAGTTGGTAGAAGCAGCCTCAGGCTTGAAGAGCACACAGCCATTCTATGGCTGTGAAAGACACCCATGCTCATTCCTCTGCTCCAGGAGCTCCAGACATACCCACTGGCAGTATGCTGCCACTTCTGTTCCAGACTCAAAGACCATAGGATGCCATTTCCATATTGTAATCTATGGTAGTGCTTCTCAACCAAATGTGCAGACAAATAACCTGAGAGTCTTGTTAAAAATGGAGATTCTGACCCAGTAGGTTTGGGGTTGCCTGAGATTCTACATTTTAAAAAAATAGAGATAGGGTCTTGCGATGTTTCCCAGGCTTGTCTTAAACTCTTGGGCTCCAGGATCTTGCTACCTCTGCCTTTCAAAGTGTTGCGATTACAGGCATGAGCCACTGAGCCTGGCCAGATTCTGCATTTGTAAGAAGCTCCTGGGTGATATTGATGCTGCTGGTCCAGGGATTACATTCTGAGTTGCAAGAGCCCACGGATACGAGCCTGTAATGTGTTAAGGTGCATTGCAAATCTTTAAAAAGTGTCTGTAATACACAGCATTTCCAGGATTTATTTGCCCAAGGGACCTATTTTAGTAGAACATCTATTCAAACCTCTATTAGTTAATTAAGATTAAGGTTTAATTTTGAATAACATAAAATCCAGAATAGCTGACATTTTTCCTTTACACATAAAAGAAATCTAGATAGTCTAGGGTTGGCCATGGCCTCAGACAGCCTCAGGAACCCCGTCTCCTTCTGTTGCATTGTTCTGCCTTCCACAGCTTGTAGCTTCCACATCCATGTCCAAGATGGCTGCTCCAGTTTCAGCCATTACAAACATGGCAAGAACAAGGAAGGACAGCAGAAGGACATATGCACTCTCCTTTCTAATGATACTTGCAAGGAGTTGCACACACTACCTATGTTTTCGTATCATTGTCCAGAAACTCATCACATGGCACAGGTGCAAGGAAGACTGGCCAATGTGGTCTGCATTCTGAGTACCCATATTCACATCCAAAAATCGAGGGCACTAGTACCGAGAAAGGAAGGGGAGTGCATATTCCCCTTACACAGTGTCTTAAAGAACTAGTAAAAGTAGGGAAAGAAGTGATGCTCTGGTCTGACCCCTTCATTTTGCACAACTGGTTGGCAAAATGTCCACATAAGCATCTGAGTCTCTTGGCTGCTCTTCCACATCTTGCTCAATTACTCCATGGTTCCTCTTCAGATGACATCCTTCCTATCCCTGGTGGCCAAAAGGAGACCCTAGGAAGTCCCTGTCTTGGCTGCTTGAGAGCTGTAGCCCTGTTGGGAGCACCTGATTGATAAGACTACTCTGCCTGGCTCCCATTGGGCTCAGAGCATGCATTAGTGTCACAAAAGACAGGCAAGAGCACTGGAGAATAAAACCATGGTCCATTATTTTGTGCACATCTGTACAGGCCTCAAAAAGTTATTATATGTATGCAGTTTTATAGTGAACCCAGTCTTTGTGATAGCATTTCTGTGAGTTTCTCAATTCTGCATCTTTGCTTCACTGTCTTCAAATATCAGTGACCTGCCATGGGAGGAAGGTAGGCTCATTCTCCAACACTGAACCATCATGCAAAGTCCGTTATGATTTACTGCTGAGATTGCTTACTAAATAAGAAAAGAATAAAATGGGATCTGGGAAAAGGCAGATTTAACATTTATTGACTACCCCCTATGTGCCAGGCATGAGGCTTGGTGTTCATATACTTATCTTTTCATGCTAATTACAATTTATGACACAGTCTGGTAATGACCAAGCTGAGAGTTCAACCAGGTATCTATGCCTCTAAAATCCATCTCTTTTTATCAAAACAGAAAACAGGAGCAGCCTTCTGTGCAGCTAACTCTCTTTGTCTCCCTGATCTAGCCTTCCCCCTACCACATTCTTTCACACATTGACTTTGTGTTCATCTTTTCCCAGTAATTAGTAAATTATAACCCCCACATCTCAAATTCTTGACATTCATTTGCTGTTTCCCAGTAATTCATTCCATTTGGTATTTGCCTTGAAAAAGGATCCAAAGTGCTGGCTAAAGCAGCACGCACTCCCTTGCCTGGATGCAGCCCTCCACCTCATTTATCACATTGAGCCGCTGGTCCTGAAGTCTGACAGGCAATTCAGGCTTTCTGAATGCAATTCAGGCATTGATTTTAATCTATAAAGCTTTCGCGTCTGGGTCCTGGCTGCCATGGAAATGAAATAGCTTCTTGGATACTTTTCCACATGCTACTAACTATTCTGATATGCAGGGTTTTGAGAGACATTTCTGTACTTCTGAGGTACAAATGTCCAATATGAATAGCCTCATAACCTTAACCATCATTGTGAAACGGAAGGGAAATCCCAAACAAGGACAAATACGTGGCGCACGCTTACACTCATGGTCCTAGGCAATGAATTTATTGATAACAATATCTGGCTAAAAACAAATTTTAAAATACAGACCACAAGGTGGCAAACACATCTGGTTTTCAAACAGGAAATCTCAAAGCCCAGGAGGACACTGGGTACCAGGAAACCAGTGGAGAAGCACGACGTTTAGACTTTGGTGTATAATCTGATTTTCTCTCACCCACACAGGGGAAGTTGGTGGCAAGGAAATGATTCTAAGATGTATGCTTTGTCAAGGTGGGGACAGGAAGAGCAAAAACTTGGTGCTTACACTAAAAGTATGGTGGCAGGAAATGAGCTGTCATTTCAAGCCATGGGAAGACATGGGGAAACTTAAATGCACATGACCAAGTGAAAGAAACCAATCCAATAAGGGTCCATATTGCATGATTCCAACTGTAGAATCTTCTGGAAAAGGCAAAACTGTGGAGACAATGAAAACATCAATGGAGGCCAGAGGTTAGGAGAAGAGAGGGTTGAATAGGCGAACCAGAGAGGATTTTGAGAGCAGTGGAAGAAGCTATTCTGTGTGATATTACAATGGAGGATACATGTTATCATGTATTTGTCCAAACCGTGGAATGGACGACACTAAGAATGAACCCAAGTGTAAACTGTGGACTTTGGATGATAACGACGTGTCGATGTCACAGATGCACCACTCTGGTGGGGAGTGCTGGTCATGGGGGAGGTTGTGGCTGTGTTGGGGCAGGGAGTATACAGGGAAGAAGTCTCTGTACCTTCCTCTCAATTTTACTGTGAACCTAAAACTGCACTAAAAAAAAAAAAGAGAGAGAGAGAGAGAAAAGTCTTAAAAAAAAAAAAAAACTCGAAAAAACAAAAGTGCAGTGGCAGGGCAGTGTGCCCAGGGAATATGACACCACTTTTGTTCCAGTCGGCCCTAGAGGCTGGGAAATGGGGGAGGATGACGGGAACTGTAAAGGGGATTTAAACGCTTCCACCACAGTTCTGCTTTCATTCTCTTCCCCAGAAGGTTCTGGCTGGCTGCCCTTACTGCTCACGTGGCTTTCATTCCAAAACGCAATTCCTCACTTCAGCTTTTTAAATTCTGATGACACTGGCATTAGCAAAGAATGTGACAAAGCAGTTGATATGTTGACATATATCCCTAAAAGGATAGAGCTTTAATTAAAAAAAATTAAGAATGTGTCCAAAAGACAGAAACTTAAGTAAAAGCAGAAACAGAAAAAGATGACTCTGAGGCATTTTCAAGTAGCAGATGATGGTTGAATCCACTCGTGGAGCTTTATTTTGCCGTGGAAGAAGGCTGTTAGACCATGACTTATCATACGGAGAGAGCTGGGTGAAACACAGATTTAACTGAGTCCCTGAAACAGAACTTCATATAAAATGTTCAGTGGCACATGTAAGTTAGGGGGCGGATGCCAGTCCCTGCTCTCACGAGCAGTCAAGCATACACTCAACTACAGTTTTTCGAGAGTTTCCCCTGTCCTTTTCCAATTATCCAGCTCTGTTTAGAAAGTGAAAATTCTTCCAACACTAAGAAATACAAGTTTAATATCATAAGTATACTTTTTAGGGTCTGGTTTCAGCAAAACCCAGCCAGGCCGGGAGATGAAGCTGCCATCAGCTGGCGTCAGGTCAATGCACACAGACATTTTTTTCCAAACTACAAACTGTGGTTGTTTGTGTGATATCAAAACAATTGTACGATTAAGTCAGTTCCTTCAAGAATCCCTCATGGCAGTTGCTTGGGATGTAAACAGAGACTGACCACATTTTTCCTTTTCAAATGTGAATTGGGTAGCCTTAGATGTGTTATCTAGGAGTGAACAGTAGGCAGGAAAGGTAAGCTACCTTTACATTTTGACAATTCCAAGCAAAAACCAACATCTGTGGCTCTTACGGGGCTTTGGTGCCTGTTGTCCCTGCCACAGGCCCTCCTTAAGCTCAAGTCCTCCCCATTGTCAGGTCAGCACAGTGGGCACTTGCCCATGCTCACCAGCACTTTATGAGTTCAAGTTTGTAACAAGCCCCCTTCAACCCCACCATCGTGGATTGCTCACAAGCATCCTGGAATATACCCAGCAGTGATGAAACATTGTCCCGGCCCTTCAGGGGCTCCCGGCAATACTGTTCTCTCAAGCCAACTGCTTTATTATCAGGAATGGCAAAACAGGGTATATAATATTGGGACTCCTACCTGTTTCCTCCCAGGAAAAAACTCTGTGCTCCAATTCCCATCCAGATTCTTGAATGTAACAGACACCAACTGAAGCTCGCAGTGATTTTTCCTCCCCTGAGAACAGCAAGGACTCAGGGAGGTGGAACTCCAGGGCTGTGCCTGTTTTACACGACCCTGTTCCATGCATATCTGACAGATCCAAAGGAGAATGAACCCAGGGTGGATTGATCAAGACTTCACCTCTCTATCCACAATCGATCACCCCGGGAGTAGGTAACAATATTAGCTATTTGCCTACCACTAGCAATTGCCCTTTAAAATGGTCAGAAACTTAAACTAGGACACCTGACCTGGGGAGGCCAGACTCATTAGATTATTTCCACAGAGTTGGAACTAAAAGAAGAGGAGCATCTCCCCTCTGTGGGTAGAAGCCACAGGACATAAGACTTTAACTCGTGAACAATCCTGTTCCCCCATGGGCTGAATGCTGTTCCCGCTTCAAGGCAGTGATGCCTCTGCTCTTCAGAGAGAAGTAGAGATGAGAGACAGAGACAGAGAGCCCTGGGGATATTTGATCACTGGGTCAGAGCTGCCCCTTCCACGCTTTATTGGCAGTTATATGAGGCACCCCCTTATTCCTCCAACAAATTCTCTTTTTGCCTGAGCTAATTAGCATTGGGTTTCTATAACTTGCAGGCAAAGCGACACATTGGCAAATTTTCTTGCCCTGACAGCTGGCCTGTCCCACAATTAGATGACCCTTCCTATGTTTTTTTGGCTCAAATCATCCTTGTGTCCCTCTTTCCTAAAGGCTGTCTCTGAGTCACAGCCTGGTGCCTGAACCACCCAGGTGCTCAAGATTTCTGGAGGACTCCACTCCCTTGTGACACTCAGCTCACCATGGAATTCTTCTCCTTTACTATGGCCCACATTCTTACCTTCTCTCGGTGATTAGAATTCTGGACCTTGGTTCAATACCTTTCCATCCTATTACATCCTTTCTCTGTGGTTGCTTGCAATTTCTGGCAGATGATGGTGCAAAATTGGCAGATGTTCCCCGTCTTCAATCCAGAATTGTGAACTTCCCTGTCCCCAGGAATTTTAAGTAGTAGCTTTTCTTCCTCCTTTCCCTTTCCTCTTTTAGCATTAGACCCGAAGCCATGGACAATTAAAAATTATCACCCCTTTCTAGAAATCTGAGAGACTCCTGCTTTAAGACCTTATTTTGAAACATTTGACATTGATTTCGATAGACATTAAGAGATCTTATTTCTAAAATCTATATATAGAGGCCCTTGACATTCTCAGATTTAATTCTCATCATCTCCCCATGTAGCAAATATATTTTAGGCTGCAGAGCATTTGAATTTCTTTCTGGGTGGGCTCAGTGGTTCATGCCTGTAATCCCAATACATGGAGATGCTAAGATGGGAGGATTGCCTGAAGCCAGGAGTTCGAGACCAGCCTGGGCAGCATAGCAAGATCCTGTATCTACAAAAATAAAAAATAAAAATTAATAGCCAGGTGTGGTAATGTGTACCTGTAGCCCCAGCGACTTGGGAGGCTGAGGCAGGAGGATTGCTTAAGACTGGGAGTTCCAAGTTGCGGTGAGCTATGATCGTGCCACCGCATTCCAGACTGAGTGACACAGTGAGACCCTGTCTTTAAAAAAAATAAAAATAATAAAAATAAAAAATGAAAAAAAGAATTTATTTCCTGTGGCTGTAGACAAAATCCACTTTCTCCTGTAGAAGCCGAAAAGTGCTGATATTCACTTTTCCAGCCTTGCTTGCTACTAGAGCCTACACACCCAGAGTAGGCTTGGCCCATCAGATGCACACATCTGGGGCTTAGAATCAGAAGCTAATTAGGCAAAGAAGGAGGAATCATGGATTCTCCATCTGTTAGAGGCAGCAAAAGTGGCATCAACATCCAGTCTGTGGGGCAGTCATGGCCACGGTGCCCACCATGGTGGACCAGTGGGGTCCAATGCCCACCGCCAGAGGCAGCAGTGTCTGAACGGGACAAGTGTGACATTGATCTTGGCTGTGGTCTGGCTGCCCAGGCCCACTTTTTGCCTGCCACTGTCTAAATCTGGTTCCCCAGCCTCCCCGCAAGGATTCTGTATGTCTCCAGTGTCCTTTCAACATATCACCTTTTTATTTATGTTCCTCAC
Organism: Theropithecus gelada; assembly: GCF_003255815.1. Taxonomy (NCBI): domain Eukaryota; kingdom Metazoa; phylum Chordata; class Mammalia; order Primates; family Cercopithecidae; genus Theropithecus; species Theropithecus gelada. The sequence goes on from NC_037677.1 coordinate 87,498,262, forward strand.
AGCAAGAAACCTTGAATGGTCCACCCTCGTAGGGTTCACCATAGGCAGTCATTTATTTTTTCCTTGTGGTGCAAATTTTGAAATAGGTAGTCTGGAAGGCTGATATGTAAGAGCTGGTCACTTCACTAGTGAGTGAGCCTAGCAGATCCCCAGTTCTGTGACTCAGTACAACTTTAGTTTTTCCCTGTGAGATGATAAAAGACATATATGTTCCTTTTGGGGTGGGTACGAAGCATAACTGTTCAATTGAAGCTGTGGGAGAAGTGCAGAGAAAGGGAGACATAGTTCTTACCTAGAAAGTAACTTTATAAATGACTGAAGTCCTGTGCATAAAATATTGTCAAAGGTGTGACAGGATCCTTTCCAGTTGGTTTTTTTCATTTTATGGGGGAAACTATATTCTGTAGTGATCGTGTGACTATTTGGTTTATCAACTAAACCAGGGTAACACTGACAGTGAAAGGGTATGCAATATTAATAGCATTCATTATTTCTTATTCCATTAGAAACACTAAGATAACAGACATAATAGTCACCCTAAGTGGTAGAGTGGAGATTGGAGATTCTAGATGGTCTTGGAGTCTCTCAGGCACTGAGCTATCTATGGTGGTGTCTGCCTCACAGCACTCTCTCCATGTTCCTCAATCACATTCTTTCTCCTCGGGACCAGTGCTGGAGACTGACAGGTGTCAGCCTGCCTGCCCCTTGCCCACACTTCCCTATTCATGCAACTGGCAATCCATTCTAGATTTGCACACATTTCTACAGATGCAATTTCCATAGCAACAGCAGGACTCTATAAAAAAGGCACCTGAGCGATGCTCAAAGATAAATCACCCTCTTTCAGAGTCCTCCACTCTACGGAATACAGGCTACCACAACTTAGAATTTCTTAGTTCGTTTTCACATATAGAAATATGTACATTTCTAATCCCAGTTTACTGTCTTTCGGTTTAATTAATTATAAACATTTTAACCTCTTTTTTAGGCCAGAAGATAAAGAGAGATGCTTGCTGCACAACAGTGGTTCAGAAGTGTTTTAATGAACTAAGAAGGTAAGAGGAAAAGAAGTCTCATGTTAGGAGTGCCTACTATGCACCAGGCACTTTTACCTAAATTATCTCCTTTTCATAGAAACCCAGGCAGAACAAGGACACCTCTGCAGCGCAGGCTGAGCTCATGCTAAAATGGCAAATTTTATATACAACATCCCACTCCCATATCTCATCACCAAGGAAGCCAGAGAAAAAGAGGGTCTGCATCGGGGAAGGGGTAGGAGTGGGAGGAGTGGGTGGCAGGACTGCCAGTTGGGGAGCTGGAAACACAGGGCTCAGGCTGGAGGTTCTGTTTCCAAATCATTCGTCTCATCAGAGTAGTGGGGAAGGAGGTGGGAATTAATGATATTGATTTATTTTCTTAACTGAGGAGAAAGATGCCCTGAAAGCAAAGGGTATTAAGTAATTGGGCCTTGCTTCCTTGAACCTACCTGTCAGCCCCAATGAAGTCTCTCCTCCTTTTTTAATTTAAATAAATCTCTACACAATGCTACGATTTAAAAAAAAAATAGTAATTGTTTAGCTCCCTACAAGAATCTTTCAATTTTCACGATTTCAAGGTCTTCTTTGTTTGGTTGGTCTTTGTGCTTTGGAGCAGATTTGAAAAAGGCTTGTCTTATTTGTACTTGAAAATTCAATTCATTCATTTGTCATTCATTTATTCACACTAGAGTATTCCCTCATCTCCTTTTTGGCCTAGTCATGGGGCTTTGGGCTGAGAAATGCACACAGTCATGGGCCTTACTCTCCTAAACTTGTCATCTAATTCAAAGAAAGAAATTAATTAGTTCACTATACAATTATGTGACTACAAACTATATAAGGGCAATGAAAGAAAAAGTACATGACAATATTAGAAGTGCAAGGGGTGGCTCTTGTTCCCACATTGTCCCACCATTAAGATCCATCCATTTGAAAAATGCATATCTTAGGGCATAAATCACCCAACTCATAGCATAAATAAGGTCAGTCAGATTGTTTTCCTCCAAGTGGGTTCATGAGATCAGTGTGCTGAGGAAGTGGGAGGATTTATGGAATCAATGAAAAGTAAAGGAATAATCTAGGAACGTAGGACATCGATCGGTGGGCAGACCTGGTTAGGAGTTCCAAACATCCTCACTGTAGCGAGAAAGCACCAGGTGCCAGAGAGAGAGGGAGAGGGACACAGAATGAGAGGCTGAGAACACAAGGAAATAGATCTGTCCTAAGGAGGACCTTACCCAACGCTGCACACACCTAGACAAAGGGCGAATATAAGGTATAGGGAATGACCGTTAATTCATTGGTCATCAGTACCCAAGCTACTCAAAGCTAATTTTCAATAACTTCATGATTAATAACAGACACAAATGTTTGGCATTTTGTCTGAAATCAAGTGGCATCTTTTTATTAGAGATTTTCCAGATGGCTGTGTTTGATGCTGCCAACTATCCCAGATGGAGAGGGTTTCCTCACCTGCACCCAATCTGTACCTCTCTCCAGTTGTTTCCTGTCAAGCTTGGACTCCTGAATGAGATAACACTGGAAATGGTTGAGTTAAATGAACACTTGTTATTTCCAGTTATGACTTAATCCCTGATAATGATTTCTATCTGGTTTTATCCTTAATCCCTTTCTGCTCATTTACCTTAGTGAATCAGATCAAATGATTTATACACTCGATGTTTCTCCCCCATTTTCCTTTATTTTAGCCAGAAGCCTAAGCCACAGCTAGGTATGAGAAGCCAGTCCCCAGGGTTGCTTTCCCCTGGGCTTCTACTTGGCTCTGCATATTCCTCTGGATAAAAACAACACCCAAAATGATGGCTCAGCCAATGCTGTTTTATCAGCCTAGAGGCAGAAGTGAAAAGAGAGTCCCCTAGAGCTATTTGTCATCCATTTGCCCTTTCCATCAGAGTCTCTATTGCCAGGTCTCGAAGAAGGGTATGTGGACCCTCCACTAAGCCCATGTGAAACTCCTCCCTGAGTTGAGGGAAGGGAATGTGCAAATGCTTTCCCAATTTGGGGTCAGTTGGGACAGTTTCTGCAAAGGCAATTATCTTCTCCTCCATAAAGAACTAATGTGGGTTTCCTCTAGAATTTTCCCTTCTCATAACTCAAGCAAGAATCTGAACTTTCTCTTGGAGTCTGAATCTCAATGGGTTTGGTTTTTCGCAGATTGGAACCTTTGTATGTAATTCAACTTCATTTTGATTTAAGAAATGTCAATGAGCTTCATCTATGTGCCTGGATTTGAGTGATCCTGGGACTGTAGGACCATGTCTACATTTCATCTACAATGTATCTTGGCTATAGCCTCTGCAAACCAAAAGTTTATCAGTTGTTCACGTTTAAGGCAACTTCTCTGCTTTCAGAAAATTTACAATCTGGCAGAAGAGATAACAGCAAGCACACACAAAACAATATATAAAGTAGTATGGTACAACGGGAAGTGTTTTAGGCTGGAATTTAAAAGCTCACATCAGAGTAGTAGTTCTGCCATCTATAGATGGTAACTCAACATTTCTTTACTTCTCCAAACCCCAAAGTTCTCATCTGTAAGGTGAAGTTGAACCGGATAATATCAGAGGCCTCTCTATGGAGTCTACCTATGATCATGTTCAAAATATCTTCTCTTGTCTCCATCTTCACCACTGCTCCCATCCAAACTACCACTCTCTTGTTTCTCTACATCTGTAAAATTTCCTAGCCTGCTTCCAGTCTTGCTATCCTAGAATTCATTATTGCAGTCAGAGTAATCTTTTGAAAATACAAATCATATCTTTCTACATGCCCCCCCACCCCCACCCAAAATCCTCCCACAGCTTCCAACTGCCCTTAGAATAGACCATAAGCTGCACAGATGACCTTCCATGCCCTCCGTAACCTGACCTTTCCTCCTGTGCTCTCTGACCTAACAGATTGAGTGTGTGCAGGAGTGTGTGCTTGTCCTCACTCACTATGCTCTTACCACTTCTTTGCCCAAACCATATCCCAACTAATTCTACCTGCTCTTCCATCTAGAAAATTTCCTTTTCAATGGACTCATATTTTCTGGTCTTTTTGCTCCAGGCACACCTAATTCTCTCTCTATCCCTCGAAGTACAACCGGGGGACCAAAGAGATAAGCAGGAGAAATCAAGATTGGATTCTAGTCCAATCGAGAAATTAAGTCAAGAATGACATTAAGGTTTCTAATTTGGGAGACTAATGAAGGCTAGAACATAAAAGAGAAAGAGCTGGTTTAGAACCTGTGAAAGAAATTTGCAGTGGATAGTTTATTAAATCTTCGCCCTTCTTTAGGTTCCTGTCCCTTGCCTAGGACATGTAGCCTTCTTTTTTCAGGAAGAAGATGGTAGGCATAGTTAAAGCTAAGCTGGTAGCTATGCTCTGTGTCTGGCCTATTTAGCCAATGATCTTTTCTATGTGCCCAGTTGATCCAGGTGTTAACAGTTTTCAATATCACAGTTACTAGTGCTCTTTCAAGTGCCATGCTTCTCCCTCTGAACCTTCCCTTGCCGTATGCTAGAAGATCATCCCCAAGAAGGGCTTCTCAACATTTTCCTCCCTGGGACCTTTAAAGGCAGAAACTCCTGGATTTGAGGGTTTAGAGCCATCCAAGAAACAGGCCGAATTTATTTGAAAGCTCTTCTCTTAAATCCTTACAATTCATGAAAATTTATATTCTGCTTCACAAGAAATCTATACTTATTTCAATATAGAAATAATGTTTAAAAGTACTATCAAGCATCACAGTTTAGAGAATGAGCTTCAAAGTCAGAAAGGTCAGAGTTTGGTTTGCGGCTTTGTCAATTACTTGTTGTTGGACCTGGAGCAAGTTCTTTGACCTCTCTGGGCCTCTGTGTCCCTCATGTGGTTGCTGACCACGTGGTCAATGTTCCATAGATTTAGCACCCTGAGGGCCAGAGTCTGTCTTCTCTTCATTTGTGTCTCCCACACAGAGACCAGAGGAGTGTCCTGTCCACAGAAGGCCCTTGGTGTGTGTTCATTCCTCTACATCAGACATAAGTGCACCTATGGTTATCCCGTTTTTACCACTAGATGGAGAGCACGTATCCTAGAAGTTTTAATCCATTAGTAAGTGAGAGAGCAAACATTTGTCTGTCTTGTCTTCACCAAATCAACTTATTGAATGATGACAGCATCATTAAAACTAGCTCTCAATAAATGCAATTATAAGGTAACTTTATAACTTTCAGAACTATTTCTTCTTCTTCTTCTTCTTCTTCTTCTTTTTTTTTTTTTTTTTTTTTTTTTTTGAGAGTGTCTCACTCTGTCACTCAGGCTGGAGTGCAGTGGTGCTATCATTGCTCACTGCAGCCTTGACCTCGCGGGCTCAAATGATCCTCCCACATTATCCTCCAGAGTAGCTGAGACTACAGTTGCATGCCACCACTCTCAGCTAAATTTTTTTTTGTATTTTTTGTAGAGACAGGCTTTTGCCATGTTGCCCAGGCTGGTCTCAAATTCCTGGGCTCAAGTAATCCACCTGCCTCAGCCTCCCAAAGTGTTGGGATTATAGGCATGAGCCACTGCGCCCAGCCTCAGAATTATTTATGCTTAAAGTAATAAAAAGGAGAAAGCAAAGGAGAAACATTAACTTCAGGATAGTGGCTACCTCTGGGAATGGAATAAATTGGAATTGGATAGAAGCAGGAAACTCCAAATGTATCTGGCAGCTTATTTCTTACTTAAGAATAGGCAGTGGCTCACGCCTGGAATCCCAGCATGAGGCAGGTGAATCACTTGAGGCCACATGAGGCGGGTGAATCACATGAGGCGGGTGAATCACAGGAGTTCGAGACCAGCCTGGCCAACGTGGTGAAAGCCCGTCTCTACTAAAAATACAAAAATTAGCCAGGTGGGGTGGCACATGCTTGTAATCCCAGCTACTTGGGAGGCTGAGGCAGGAGGATCATTTGAATCCAGGAGGCAGAGGTTACAGTGAGCTGAGATAACATCATTGCACTTCAGCCTGGGCAACAGAGTGAGACCCTGTCTCAAAAATAAATAAATAAATAAAATCTACAAAATGTCCCAAAATGTTAACTTTGGGTGAATTCTGGGTGGTAGGGGAGAAAACTTAGATGTCTCATTACTTTCTGTATTTCTCTGTTTGAATTTTTTTGTAATTGCAAATGTTTTTTAAGTGGGGGGAAAACTCAAAGGTAAAATTTATGCTGTGTCTAGCTCTATTTATACTGCCTAACGAGCTCTTTAATGTTCTCCTCAGAGATATGCAATTTGCAAAAGAAAACAACAACAGAGCAAAAACCATACGGATGTCTCTCTGCTTGGGCTCTCATGTTGCCACCTTTCTACTGAACTTACATTTTGCCCTCAAGTTAAGTCTTTTCAATGGTCATAGCTTAACTCAATTGCTAATTAGCTCTTGTCTCCAAATTGTATTGTTTTCAACTACTCTGAAAGATGAAGAAAAGTTGTTTCCATACATCTCTTCAGGTTGGTATTCCACGTAACAAACTACCCCAAAATGTAATGGCATAAAACAACCGTTTTATTAGGTTCATGGATTGTGTGGGTCAAGAATTTGGACAGAATACAGCGGGGATACTTTGTCTCTGCTCCATGATATATGGGGTCACAACTTGGGGGTAACTTGACAGTGGGGAGTAACTTACTTGATGACTGGGACAAAACTCATTGGAAGGTGTATTCACTCCTGTGCCTGGTTGTTGATACTGGCTCTTGACTGACACTTCAGCTGGGGCTGTCTACAGAGTCGTCTACTCATTACAATCAAGTCACTATCGTTGGCTCAGATTCCCAGGGAGAGGGTACAGACTCCCACCTCTCAATGCGAAGGGTGTCAAAGAATTTTCATGCATATTTTAAAACCCCCACAATATCCTTTTAACTCTGTTGTTACAATGAAGTGGGTTGATAAGTCTGGACCCCACTTTCTCTTTATTTACTCAAGTAATCCATAGAGGGAACATTTAAGTGTATCCACTAAATTGTCTAGGAACATGTTTGATCAAGTTGTAGCAGCTCAGATTATAAACTAATAAGAATATTTATTTTATCAGTCCTATTCCTTGTGAAAGCAGACTAGTTTTTTTTAAATGACCATTCAACATAAATGTATACATCATAAATAACTCATAGAATGAAATTTTCACCACCAACGAAATATTCTCCAAGGGGGACTCCATTATCTATTGCTGCACAGCAAATTCCTCTATAATTTCTGGCTTTGTAGATTTAAAACAACAAACATTTATTATCTCAGAGCTTTCTGTGGGTCAGGAATTTGTGAATAGTTTAACTCGGTGGCTCTGCCTCAGGGTCTCTCATGCAGTTTCAGTTAAGATATTGTCTAGAACTATGTCATCTGAAGGCTTGACTGGGGCTGAAGGAGCTGTTTCCAACATGACTCACTCTCATGGCTGTTGGCAAGAGGCCCCAGGTCCTACCACGTGGACTTCTCCATAGGACTGCTTGAATGTTCTCATGACATGACAACCAGCTTCTTCTAGAGTAAGAGATCCCAAAGAGAGCAAGGAGGAAGCCAGAGGTGTCTTTTATGTCCTAGTCTTTGTAAGTGACATGCTGTCACCTCTACCTTATTCTCTACATTAGAAAGTGAGTTACTAAGTCCCACTCACATTCCAGGCAAAAGACATCAAGCTCCATCTCTTGAAGGGAGGCATAGCAAAGACTCTGTGATGATGTAGTAAGACTGCCACAGGCAGCTGAAGAACAGCCTCTCACTCCATACTGAAGGAATCTGCCTTCGGGCATCTGTCCTTATTGAAGCAGTGAATGTGGGGAAACAAGTTGTTTCCATATGGAAAATTATACATCAATTTCCACTTTGCCATTCAGGTAGGAAATACACCTGGACTACTCTCTTCTATTCTGCTTCTATCTTCATAGGATGGGAACTATGATTCTTGCCAATAACAGCCTGGGGAATGCTTTGCGTGTTTTATATTCACATGCAATTGTGGTAATATCATGGAAGTAAAGGTATTCCAGGGCCTATTCTAATGCCTTCATTGACACGAGGGTTCATTTGGTCAAGTTGCCTGGACAGGTGTGCTCTTTCTTGTATTCCATTCTATTATGCATCTTTCAAAACTACAAACTTGAATGGGCAGGATGATAGATGGGGCTATGCTTCAGGTCAAGGGAGATCATAAGATGCAGAAAAAAATTGCCATCTGCAAAAAGCAAAACCCAATGAAGTGAAATGCAATCCTGAGTAACTGTTTCTCATCTTTAGTGAGGCATTGCAGAAAAGATGCAATTACTCATTCATCTGAGAAAAGGAAACCTAGGGTGCACCCAGTTCAGAAACCTAAAAGAAGATCTGCTAGAATTTCTAACTTAGGAAATACCAGTCTTTAGGATGGGGTAGCTAGTTCACTGACAAGAAGGTGGGGGTCTCTCCCTTCTAAGAAAAAGGGTAGAATTGTATCTGGTTCTGGATCTAATTCAACTTGACTACTTAGCAGTAAAGATAAATTGAACCCAAAGAGAAAACTGAAAATCACATTTTCCTGGCAAGTCCTTCAATGGGCTTAGTGTGTTTAGATTTATGAGGGAGTGAATGACCTTCTCTGCCACAGTTTTTCACATTTTCGTTTTTCCAGGACTGATTTTCCATCTGGCCTAACCAGAGTCTGAAGTTGCTGAATCAAGCAGAGCCAACAGGTCGGACTTGAGCTGGCTGGAGCATGCACAGAGCTGGGAAGCACAAGTATGTTCCTTTTGTAAAGGGCTATCAACCAGATGCCTCCTCCTCCCTCCTCCCAGCCTGCCTCAGATCACGGCCCTGAAAGAGAAGACATCCTGTTTTTCCAACTCAAGAGACACCACTTCAGGGGGAGCAGTAGCAGGCTTGGGGGCGTTTTCCACTCAAGAAGCTGGCTATGGGAAGAGGCAGGATGGCAGTATTAAATGCAAGAACATTGTCAGACAGACCTGATTCCTACCCCAGAATCCTGGGTTGTTGGGGGTGGGTGGGAAGGGTCAGAGAAGGCCAGATACTACTCATCTCTAGCAACCCCAGAGAAAACGTGGAAGAGCAGTGCAAAGTTTCCACATACTCGAGAAGAGTTCAAGAGTAGCAGAGCACTGATAAACCCAGGTATCCGGCAGAAGTGACAAAAGCACATTATAAGAGAAAGCCGCAAGACCAGGTGAGGTAATGAACATTGCTGGAGTGCTAGTAACTAGAGGCGGGATACTGCTCAGGAGAGGCAGGCTTTGCCGGAATGCGACGTAGGCTACCCCACACAGGTGTCATCTAAAGGAGATGAAGACAATAGAGAAAATCCAGAATTAACTGAATTTTTAACATGAAAAGACTGAGAAAACACAGAGGTTTTCTAGAAATGATTAACGTTGCATGTTATAATGTTAAGTAAATTAAGTTACATTATACAAAATAATATTATCTAGTTTGCACACTCAAGTTTGTGGCTTAAGAAAATTCAAACCTGCTTATCAACGTCCCATTCTCTGTTGTTCCTATGGCTTACCCTGTATTTCATGCAATACAAAGGAAGATGGCTGTTTGGGGTTGCTGTGTCTCTTAACAATTAAGGAGATGGCTACGGCCAAGTGTGAAGTGACAGCACCAGAAAGTTTTCTACACCAGAGGTCAAAAAACATTTTCTTTAAATGAATATTTTAGGCTTTGCCAACTATACAGTCTCTGTCGCAACTCTTCAACTCTGCCCTTATAACACAATACTTAAATGAATGGGCCAGGCTATGTTCCCATTAAATTTTATTTATGGAAACTGAAATATGAATTTTATATCATTTTCCTGTTTCACAAAATATTATTATTCTTTTGATTTCTTTCAAGTATGTAAAATGTAAAAACTATTCTTAGCTCATAGGCCATGCAAACACAGGTGGTAGACTGGATTTGACTACTGGAAGTAGTTTGTTAGCCCTTATTTTTGGCTGGTCACTGATCTCCACACCATAGAAGGAATTATTGTATTCAGGCTCATGGCCCTGGATAAAAAAGTCCACCTGCTTAGGAAAGTGCTCAGGAGATAAAATCCTCCTGGGAATCACAGAATCTTTATTTATTTATTTATTTATTTATTTATTTATTTATTTATTTATTTGTTATTATACTTTAAGTTCTAGGGTACATGCGGATAACGTGCAGGTTTGTTACATATGTATACTTGTGCCATGTTGGCGTGCTGCACCCATCAACTCGTCATTTACATCAGGTATAACTCCCAATGCAATCCCTCCCCCCTCCCCTCTCCCCGTGATAGGCCCCGGTGTGTGATGTTCCCCTTCCCGAGTCTTTCTTTTTTTTTTTTTTTTACATCTTTTTCTCTTCCATTGTCCCGTGGCTTTTCACGTGGTTTCAAGACAAGTGTCAAGCTTTACATTTGACTTAGAAAAGCCACAACTCATATTCAAACTCCTACCGTGGTGGCAGAAGACACCTGGGCTCTAAGCCCCAGGAAGACAGGGACTGTGTGTCTTTTTCCTTGCTACTATATTGCTGGGATCTAATGTAGCATCTGACAGAGTAAGGCACTAAATAAATGTTTGTTGATTGGATGACTAAGTGACTAAAAAGTACCTTTAAAGCATTTTTTTTTTTGGTGTTTTTTGGTTTTTGTTTTTGAGATGAAATCCCACTGTCTTGCCCAGGCTGGAGTACAGTGGCACGATCTCAGCTCACTGGAACCTCTGCCTCCCAGGTTCAAGTGATTCTCCTGCCTCAGCCTACCAAGCAGCTGGGATTACAGGCGCCTGCCACTACGCCTGGCTAATTTTTGTAGTTTTTAGTAGAGATGAGGTTTTCCCATGTTGGCCAGGCTGGTCTTGAACTCCTGACCTCAGGTGATCCGCCCACCTTAGCCTCTCAAAGTGCTGGGATTATAGGCATGAGCCACCATGCCTGGCCTAAGCACTTTTAAAAACTGTTTCGTTACTCCATTTTACATGTGTTATACAACTCTCTCTTTAAAAATGTCTATAACAGTGATTTAGAATTCAGAAGACTCATCATGCATAAATAGATTTCCTTCAAAAGCTGGACAAAAATTTTATGTCAGTGTGAAACTGCAAAATCATTGTTAGCTATGTTTAAAAGAAAACCTGTTTGCACCAAGAAGTGAAAGAAAAGTAACTGCAAATATCAGAGACTGGTCTTAGTAAGGAAGCAGCCACCTGGGCCTCTCTCCTGACATTAATGTTGTGCCTTCCATTTGGCCTATGGAGGTGGTTTCTACCATTATGCCCATGACATGAAAAAGCTACCTGGGTAACAAAAGACTGGGAAACTTACCAGAGACCCACGACATGGGAGGAGCTGATGCTGAAAATCCTTCTGCTCTGTTCCAAGCTGGCAGCTTCTCTCCCCATTAAGCCACACAACATCCAGGCAGAACAGAGCAAACTCAGAGAAAACCACACAGCTTTTGGCTGTCTGGATTCAGCATTTTATCTGAACAATCATCTTAGCTCTCCTTTTAAAGTTTTCTTTTCTTTTTAAAATCTCAAGTGAATTTGCAAAGGGAGTTATGAGAATGTGGGGGAATTGGGGATGAAAACTAGTGTGTGGTACCAAGAAGAGGCAAAAGAAAAAGATCAAAGATTAGCTTTCCTAAACTGGGTGGCACCTTGGCACTGAATCCTGGGAACAGATGCTGGCTGATTTGAATTAAAAAAGAGCAAAAGTAACCAAAGATAAGAAATAATTGGCTAAAAAATACAAAACCATACTTCTGACTGGGGACAATAAAATGTTCCAAGCAGATGTTAGAATAACTGACTTTTAAAAACCAAGCTCAAAGAAAATACGGAAAGAGACTCATTGCTAAATATTTTTCCCTCAATTGTGAATTAAGATGTGGTCAGAGGAGAAGAGACCCTTTCCAGAGTCTCAGCAGGATAAATCAACCTTGTGGAGGCCTTTGTGTTCCTGGAGAATGATGTCAGAACCCACCCCAGGAAGAAGAAAGAAATGTTTGCACTAAAGGTCACTTGAGAACTATAAAGAAAAATGCTATTTGTAATGACCTAGAAAGACTTCCAGGAAGAAGAGGAATCAACTCACTGTTTTGGAATCAGTGGGGGAAAAAACAACAAAACCTTTCTGGTGAAAAACATTCTGAGGGTCATTTAGACATTCTAAGAAAGTCTATGAAACTTTGAGAGAAAAGAATCCAAGAGTAGGATTATGGGAAAATTATGTTTTATTGTTTAACTGTTTAAAGCATGTTGGGCATTTACATATGTGTTGGTCATACAAAAATAATTGGAAAGGTTTCTGGCAGTAAGCAGAAGGCAGGGACTGATGGTCTTTCTACCCTATTTACTGCTGACCCTGAGAATCCTTGGGGTAATCAGATATGCGTGGCTCACAGAGATATCCAGGGGTTTAGAAGAAAGAACACTAGCCTGTGAATCAGAAGACCTGGCGTCACATTTCAGCTCTATCGCCTTCTAACAGGAGAACTGCTGCATGCCATTTAACCTTTCAAAGCTTTAGTCTTCTTATCAGTTAAGTGAAGATAATGTGTGTTCCTTGTGGGAATATTGTTAAATGCAGTCCCTATATAGAATAGACACATAGTCGGGGCTCAGTAGTAGTAGACTTGAATCTGTTGCCTCAGAATTAACTTACTTGCTATCTATATTGTGCACTCACTATGTGTAAGTCTGTTACTCACACTGTCTTGGTTTTCCCAACAGCCCTGTGATCAGGGGCAATTGTTATCCCCTTTATACAGATAAAGTCACTGAGGCTGGAGAGGTTAAGAAACTTGCTAGTGTTAAGTGGTCAAGCCAGGCAGCCTGGCTCCAAGCCCCTGCTCTTATCTGACCAAATATGAAGGGAAGATTTACTGAACTTATATCATCTTCTTCCTCTTTGTTTCTGTTATGACGCAGGGAACAAGATGAAGAGGTTTTCCTCTCCCAGAAGCATAAAAAGCTACAGACCTCATCCCAATAACAACAGTTAAAGAGAATGACTTTAAATACAAAAGATACAGTAATAATGACACTTTATGGGCCAGGCAGTATTCTAAGTGCTTTATTATATGGGCTGATTAATTAATTTAACAACTTTCTGAGGTAGGTGCTACCATCTCCACCATGTTATGGGAACTCAAGCAAATGTGCAGAGCCCTTGGAGCTCCAAAGACTGCTTTCAACCATTCTACTATACAGGCTGTCCAACACTGGGCTCTCAGAGGCAAGCCAACGGCAATTATGGATGCTGCCTTGGCTAGATATCAGGGGTGGAAGGCGTATGGTCAGTAATGTAGTCTCAGGGCAAACTGAATTGAAGTTAAAAGAGAAGTGATATTTATTGACAGCTTATAATTTAAGTGAGTAGGAATATTTTAAGTTAATAATGCCCTAACTGGGGTTCCAAGTCCTTGGACTTCACCAAAGAAAATCACAGGGGTTTGGGAGCTATTTTTAATATTTCAAAAGGCCTATTAGTATGTCACTAATAATATAAAATACAGTCTTTGTATATGGCAACAGAGTCTTAAAGAAGAAAACTTTTAGGGAAAAATTCATTTTTAGACTTGAGCAAATTTTCAAGTATTCCTAATTCTGGAAACAAGTGAATTTCTGTCCTGTCAGAGTTGAAATAATCCTTATGCATGTCAAATTTACCCTAATAGAGAAGATACTCATTATCAAAGCAAATTCAACAAGACTCAAAGACTTTAGGAAAGAAGTTGCCGGCAGACATGAAAGGCAATTTTAGCCATTTACTTAGAATTGCCAGTCACCGTAGGAGCAGAAGAGGCATTTTTCTGCCAACTGGTTGAAGCTTGTGCCAGAATGATCCTGCTGTTTTTTAATTGTCCTAAAAGCTTGTAGCCAGCAATTTCCCTGCCAAGTCTGACCTCACTTTCATGTTTTTTATAATATGCAGATCACGAAGTGTCCCATTCAGAGGGGGAAAACAAGAAATTACTTCTTCATCCTTACTCTTGAAGCCCATCACATAATCTGTATTATGTCTCTGTAAAATAATACATCAATGGCCATCTCAAAGCCTTCTGTGCCATTTTTTAGTACCACTGTCCTTGCGTACCTTTGAACATATGATTAATCCTCACGGCAAACTTACAAGGTAAGAAAGGGGACAACAGTGTTACTCCCATTATGAGTGATAAACCGACGGAATTATGACTGATGGACATACAAATCTATGTGTGGTGTATTAAGTTGCAAGCTGCATAATGAAATTTAGAGTATGCTCTCATTTTTTGTATAAAAGAAAAGGCATGTAACTGTGTACATGTGTGCATGCATATGCAGGTGTGTATAGAGGTGGGATATAAAAGCTCACAAAAGATCTTGTGATATACAAATCTAGTTACTTCCTAAAGTGGTAATGTTACCTCCTAACAGTTACCTCCTAAAATGGGAGTGAGTGAAAGAAGCTACCGAGAACGTTCACTTTTATATCTATGCACCTCTGTATTGTTTTAATGTTTTGCAATAAGCATATATTGTTTTTACAATATCAAAAAGAATTTTTAGAAGGAGAAAAGGTTTAAAGTCGGTGATAGATGTTCTTAACAATCAACAGCCCTATCTAGTTTATTCCATTGGATTCAGATTTTCAGAGCAATTTTAAAGAAACATTCGGAAAATCTTCCTCAACTCTGGAAGAAAACAGCTGCTTGGTATTTGAGTCTTGGAGAAGCAACTTTCTACTTAATGCTTTCTGGGGGCCCTTGCTCCCAGATGGAATGGAGATTCAGTTGGGATGACCAGAGGCTTCCATCAACCAACACCTTGGGTTCATGGAGTTCTTTGAGGAGCAAAATAAATATGTAAAGAATGGGAATGCAGAGCTGTACTGTGTGGCTCGGCAGTCTAGGCACTTCTTGGACAGCATGTCTCACCAGATGATGAAACTCCTGAGCAAGAAGATGGAGAAGCGGAACCTCAAACTGTGGCAGCAAAATCTAAAATTGTAGGGGGCCTCAAATCTGACCCTATCAGAAACTCAAAATGGAGATGTGTCTGAAGAAACAACGGGAGATAGAAAGGTTAAAAAATCAAAACATTCTATAAATGTGGCCTTATCAGAAACTCAAAATGCAGACGTTTCTCAAGAAATAGTGGAAAATGTAAAAGTTAAAAAATCTCCCCAGAAATCCACCATATTAACCAATGGAGATGCAGAAATGCAGTCTCCCAATTCAGAATCAAAAAAGAAAAAGAAGAAGAAAAAGAGAAAACTGGTGAATGATGCTGGGCCTGATACAAAAAAAGCAAAAACTGAAAACAAAGGGGAATCTGAAGAAGAAAGTGCCAAGACTCCTAAAGAAACAGAAAATAATGTGGAGAAGCTAGATAATGATGAAGATGACAGTGAGGTGCCCAGCCTGCGCCTGGGACTGACAGGAGCTTTTGAGGATACTTCATTTGCTTCTCTATGTAACCTTGTCAATGAAAACACTCTGAAGGCAACAAAAGAAATGGGCTTTACAAACATGGCTGAAATTCAACATAAAAGTATCAGACTACTTCTGGAAGGCAGGGATCTTCTAGCAGCTGTAAAAACAGGCAGTGGTAAAGCCCTGGCTTTTTTCATCTCTGCGGTTGAACTCATTGTTAAGTTAAAGTTCATGCCCAAGGATGGAACAGGGGTCCTTATTCTGTCACCTACTAGACAGCTAGCCATGCAAATTTTTGGTGTTCTTAAGGAGCACCATGTGCACACCTATGGGTTGATAATAGGTGGCAGTAACAGATCTGCTGAAGCATAGAAACTTGCTAATGGGATCTACATCTTTGTGGTCACACCAGGCCGTCTGCTGGACCATATGCAGTATACCCCGGGGTTTATGTATAAAAACCCGGAGTGTCTGGCTATTGATGAAGCTGATTGTATCTTGGATGTTGGATTTGAAGATAAATTAAAGCAAATTATTAAACTTTTGCCAACATGCAGACAGACTATGCTCTGTTCTGTCACCTAAACTCAAAAAGTTGAGGACCAGGCAAGGATTTCTCTGAGAAAGGAGCCACTGTATGTTGATGTTGATGATGATAAAGCTAATAAGCTAATGTGACAGTGGATGGTCTTGAGCAGGGATATGTTGTTTGTCCCTCTGAAAAGAGATTCTTCTGCTCTTTACATTCTTTAAGAAGAACCAAAAGAAGAAGCTCATGGTCTTCTTTTCATCGTGTATGTTCGTGAAATACCACTACGAGTTGCTGAACTACATTGATTTGCTGTCTTGGCCATTCATGGAAAGCAAAAGCAAAATAAGTGTACAACCACATTCTTCTAGGTCCGCAACGCAGATTTGGGAACACTATTGTGTACGGATGTGGCAGCAAGAGGACTGGACATTCCTGAAGTCAACTGGATTCTTCAGTATGACCCTCCAGATGACCCTGAAATATATTCATCATGTGGGGAGAACAGCCAGAGACCTAAATGGGGAGGCCATGCCTTGTTCATTTTGCACCCAGAAGAATTGGGTTTCCTTCATTACTTGAAACAATCCAAGGTTCCATTAAGTGAATTTGACTTTTCCTGGTCTAAAATTTAGGATACTCAGTCTCAACTTGAGAAACTGATTGAAAAGAACTACTTCCTTCATAAGTCAGCCGAGGAAGCATGTAAGTCATACATATGAGCCTATGATTCCTACTCTCTGAAACAGATCTTTAATGTCAATAACTTAAATTTGCCTCAAGTTGCTCTGTCATTTGGTTTCAAGGTGCCTCCCTTTGCTGGTCTGAACATGAACAGCAATGAAGGCAAGCAGAAAAAGCAAGGAGGATTTGGCTACCAGAAAACTAAGAAAGTTGAGAAGTCCATAATCTTTAAACACATTAGCAAAAAGTCATCTGCAGCAGGCAGTTCTCTCACCTAAGACGTGCCTTTCTTTATCTTGAGTAACTTTGTACTAAAATGAATTTTTACCCCTTGATCTAACAGGATTTTTGTAGCATTTGGAATTTGGACTGGTCTGACAAGAGTATAAATTGACTTGGGTTGCAAGCACTGAGCACTGTTACTTCTATCAAGTCTCTTTTATTTTTGGGACATAAAACAGGCTTTAATTTTCTTGGTTGCCCAAGGACAGAGCAAGGAATGTCTGCTGTTTCTTGTGATGATATAATATTTTAATTTTAAATCTCTCTCCCTTATACACACAAATGTATGTTATTGTTTTACCATAATTCTTTTTGTACCTTTCCTTCTTGGTTTGTGAAGATTTCCGTGGCATGGGTTGCTTTGCTCACTGCTGTAAAAGGTGACCTGGTGTACTGGGAGGCTGGTGGTAATGCAGAAAAGAGTCTCAGGTTATTTTTTGTTTTTAGTTATTTCTTGGACATTGAGAGTACCTAATGACTCCTCCTGAAAATGCTGTAGTATGAAAGAGCAAAGAGCTTTGGAAAATACCTAAGAAGCACCTTAGGATTAGGGTGGCATTGCTTTTATAGATTCTTGATTTTAAAGCAATGAGCCTTTCTCAGGTGTTTTGTTTTTTAGAGCAAAAACTACAGGTTGTAATTTGAATAAAGTGTCACTAGCAGTCATAACATCTGATGGGTGTGGGGTAGGAAGAGGGTGGAATTGAGATGTTTGAGCCTCGTTTACATCAATAGAGGTATAATACATGCATTTCTTTATTTGGTAACACAGCAAAGACTTTTAAAACACACATACAAAGAATGGTGATGCTCCTCATTCAGATTTCTTTAACTCAAGGTGGTTTGGATTTTGGTAAGCCTTTTTGCTCTGTACAGTACACGGGCAGCTGCCTTGTCTTAGAGTCAAGCCATCAGACAGTGCCTAGCACATATTAATGTTTGCTTCTTTCTGAGAAAAATTACCTCTTCCAGTCCCCGAAACAAAAAAACACATTTGTTGTGAAGATTGAAAATGAACAAAGTCAGAAAGAAACAGCAAAGTTAGATGGGTTTTTTGTTGTAGGAGCACTTGATTTCTAGTGTGTTTTGTATAATATATAACTACAAAATAATAGATTTTGTAGCAATTCAAAACGAAAGTTTCTGGCATCACTTTGCTGTTGTGCCAGTTAATCATAGAATCCCATTAAATGTAAGTGTGCTAATATCTAATGTAGAGGAAACTGTTTGGTAAAGAATATTCCAGTAGGAAAAGAAAAGAACAATCTTCCACTTCTGGGCTTGGCCATTATCACACTGGTGAGACGTGTTCTGGGCTTCCAACCTTGACTGCTGGGCTCCTGGTTTGGCTTCTTGGATTCCTAATTCCTCATGTTTAGTAACTTTCTCCAGGATCATGTTTCCCTTTTGTTTTTCAATTCCAGAAGTAATGTTTTTTAAAGGACAAAAACAAAGGGAGGAATATTTAATTACTGAGCAGAAGTAAATACGATTGGCATTTTGTACCTAATCTAATTTTTATATGCAAGTTCATGCTTTTTAATTTTTTATCAAAAATGAAGTCATCTACCTACTACTTGTAACCAGCTTGTTTCATAACATGTTATTTTCCTGTGTCATTAAATAATAACTTCAAAAAAAAAAACAAAAAGGAGAATGCAGTCTTCGTTATTTATTTAGATTTTTGTACAAGTCTTTGATATGCTTCCATAATAAAGGCAGTTTGGGGATGATAGTCTACATAGCGAACTCCTTCCATCCAACTGGGAATGTGACCAAGGAATGATGGTGTAGTAGAAATAACAAAAATTTGAATTTTGACAGACTTTTATTCACATCCTAACTGCTATTTAAGAGAGGTTTGGCCTCAGACAATCTACTTAGTGTCTCTGAAACCTTGCTCCCTCTACTATAAGATAGAATAATAGAGAGATGAAAGGTTATATGTAAAGGGCATCGCATAATACCTGGCTCATGGAAGGTGGTCAAAAATTCCCAGGCTAATAAAAAAGTGTAAATGATTTTTAATCTATATTGACATTTGTAGTGAACAAATAAGAAAACTTACAATTGTGGAAGATTGGCAGGAGATAGTGATGATTCTGTCCATGGTATAGTCACTCCATCATATTATCTATCAGGCCAGGTCAATCCATCACACTGCAAAAACTACTTGAGATGTATATCTTACTGAGGAAGAGCCAATAGTGTCAACTCTGCATATGAAACACCCAACATGCAAAAACTAGAAAGTGATTCATTTGTAGATTTATTTGTAATTGGGCCGTGTTTGCAATTGGAGGTGTCTAGCTCCGGCATCTTCTCAGACATTCTGCATCAAACAGAGATGACAAAATCTATTAAATTTATTTGAAACATTTCTCTGATGACTAGACTTGGCCATGGAGAGTGAAAACCAACCAAAGGGAAATTTCTTGGTACTTACTGAATAACAGGCACACACTGGTGACTGAGGAGTTCCAATGTGCAAATCCAGAGAAGACACTTGAAAGGAACGAAAACAAACTGCATTTGTAGGAAGATAGGTTTTGGATTCTCCAACATACCCCTCGAAAGACACCTGGATGTCTGTCTTTCATTCACCTCGTATTTGTGAGCAAGACACCACCTTAGGTCCTATAGGAGGTTTAAAGACTCATAGTCTAAAAATGAGTCTTATAAAATTACAGAGGACAGTGACTCACTAGGTCATCTAAGATTCAAATGCACTGATTGTAATCATCACTAAACAGCTTCCCTGGAAAGTGTTCTCTGTAATGCTTCTACCATTAGCTGATATCAAATGCCATGCTTTCACATGGAAGAGCCGTAAGTCTTGCAATAAATCATCAGAAAGATACAAAAGGGGATGATGAAGACCCTCTTTGAGACCATGTTCTTGGTACTGAAGTTCTTGCTCTATAATTTTTCGTCTCCCTGCCTACAGGTTGACCACCAGCAGCACTACTCTCAAGTCATTGATGTGGAGAAGTGACTTTACAAGAGTGTGAGGAGTACTGGGACATTTTTAAAGAACGCCCATCTTAGGATGAGGGCAGTTATTAGAGTCCGGCCCCTTCCTTCTTCTGTCTGGCTTTCTAAATCTGATTTTTTCTTCTTAATTCCACTTGATTCTGTATCTCTCCAAATACTGAAGACTTTCCCTTGGCTGTCCTTGTCCTGAAGCAGTAAGACTCTCTGATCTGCCCTTCAGAATTCCCACTCCCCAGATCCTAGGAAAATGGAATCTTGGGTACTGTGAGGAGCTGCTAATTGGATGATGATACTCACTTGTCAGCACGCCCCAAAATTTTCCCATAGACTAGCTTCTCGAAGGCATCATCTTCCATACCTTCTGTTGTTTTTCATGATTCTCTCTTTCCCATAATGGCTGCCAGCACCCAAAGCCTGCATTCCATCTCAAAGCTTTTGCCCAGTCAGTTTGAAACTCCAACACAAATTACACTTTATTGATTTAAACTGTTAATTGGTGGCTTGTGTTCTCATGATGCCTCCATGGCCACGAGTGAGTCAATTCACTTCTCTGAGCTCCAGGTGACTGGATGAGGAAAACTCCATCCTTGACAAAGTCATGTTCATTGGGCACTCACATGCAAACACACATACACACATGTAATTTCAGAATGAGTTAAGAAGGTAGTTTGCATTTCCAGCTTCATTGTTTACTAGAATGTATAATCATGGGCAAGTTAGTTCTCTGAGTCTCGGTTTCTTCATCTGTGAAGTGGAGAAGATGACACCTATTTCTATGTTCTATGAGTAGGGAATGAAATCATGTGGGAGAAGGACTTAGAACTGAGTCCAGGCTCAGAGAAAGGATGATTCACAAATATTAACGTCTAAAAGTATTTTAGCATCACTAATAATCAAAGAGTTCGATGGAGCAGGAATATAGGGCAGGACATATCAATAAAATTGTAAAAAACTAAAATGGCCCACAATAGGCAATTGGTTATATCTGGACACAGTGGAATGTCTTGGAAATTTCAGGTTACAAAACACAGGGAAAGTTTTAGTAAATGTCTGTCCCCATCATTGCTTTTCTCTCATTTATAGGATCTTGCAAGTGCTGTGTGCTCTCCAAAGGCCCCTGCCCACCCTGCCCCCCACCACCCTTATTTCCTTTCTTCTTTTCTATCATCTTAACTAAATGATTCTTCAGTTTTCCTCTATTTTTCTCCATTTGCAGTGGAAGTGATAGAGGGCTGCAAAGAGAATGGATCTGTGTACTTTAAATGTACCACTTCCCACTAACTAAGAAATTATAGCAGTTGTACCTATACTTCTGTAGCCTTGGTAGCCAGTAAAAACAATATGATTAAACTGTAGAGCTGACCCTGAAGTTCACTGAAACCAGTCTAACCATTTAAATCATAACTTTCTGAACAACTTTTTATTGCCATCACATCATATTCTTGTGAGGAAAAGCCAACAGCAATATTAGATGACTTCCTAAAAATATTTTCTCAAACATTTTTTTCTGTGAAAATTACACTATAGGAAAAAATTGTGTATAATTTTAATATCTCTTTTATTTTTTCTTAAAATTTACTTTGATTTGGCTTTCCTGTTTCACATTTATTCTAGAAAATTGGAAATTACAGAAAAATATTTGGAAAAATTAAAATTATTCATAGTTACACTTCCAAAAATAAATATTGTTGATATTTGGAGAGTATTCTTTTTTTTTTTTTTTTTTTTTTTTTTTTGAGACGGAGTCTTGCTCTGTCTCCCAGGCTGGAGTGCAGTGGCCGGATCTCAGCTCACTGCAAGCTCCTCCTCTCGGGTTCACGCCATTCTCCTGCCTCAGCCTCCTGAGTAGCTGGGACTACAGGCACCCGCCACTTCGCCCGGCTAGTTTTTTGTATTTTTTAGTAGAGACGGGGTTTCACCGTGTTAGCCAGGATGGTCTCGATCTCCTGACCTCGTGATCCGCCCGTCTCGGCCTCCCAAAGTGCTGGGATTACAGGCTTGAGCCACCGCACCCGGCCGGAGAGTATTCTTTTTAAATGCTTTTATTTTGAAAGCTAAGAACATATTTGCATATATAGTTTGTGACCTGATTTCTTGATGTTTTATGATGCCGATACAGTTTTTTTGTTAACAGAAATTTCCAAGATACTCCATAGTATCCAGATTTAACCAATTGCCTGTTGGGGGCCATTTTGGTTGTTTGCAACTTTATTGCTTTTGCCTGCCCTACATTCCTTCTCCTTCTTCCTCTTTGATTATTAGCGATGCTAAAATACTTTTTTATGTTTATTCACCATTAACATGTGTGAATCATCAGTTTTGACCATTTTAAGTATCTCTTTTATTTATTTTTATAATGATGGTGGTGGCCATAATCATGGTCTTCACTGTGGCACGTGGGGACCAGGAATTGTCAAGGCCAGGTTAGTTCAGAGACCCAGGTGAAGAAGAGAATTGCAGACAAGAACCGATCTGATCTCATTCCCAGCACTGACCTTCCCAAAACTCTGGGACCAGGTGGTGTTGAAAATAGTTGTTTTTGATGTCACAGAAATCTATTGGAAAGTGGACTTCCAAGCACATCCAGTCCCGGTGTGTATTCTGCAGTTGAATGAGAAGCTAGCAAGTCATGGGCCTTCTGAAGACAGCTTTAAGTTCAGCTAGAGGAATGAAATCCTAGGAAATAGTGAAATAAAACACAAAACATATTTTAAAATTTGTAAATAGAAATTGTTCCTCAAGGGAGGAATTAATTTTCCTCTAAATTATTCCCTTTTTGCCTGGATTGCTACCTTGCCCCAGGTCAGCTCTCTACATGGAAATCTTCAGAGGACAGAGAATAGAAAATAAATACTCATGCTCCAAATTTGGGCTTATACACCAACCAGGACCTTTTCATGACCACCTTCCTGCCAAGCTCACTGATAACCAGGTTTCACAAGTCAGGGAAGGCCAGTCTAACTTGGAGGACAATTAGAGAGGTTGGTTCTTTCCCCCAAGGAGAAAAACCAGTTATTTTACCTGTCACCCTAAAAAGTTTCTGGGATGTCATCTGGTGTTATGTCCTAGCCTTGATGTTCCATAACCTCTACAACTTTTGGGCACACAAAAAATTCACATAGTCTCATCTATAAGAACATCACACTCTTGAACTTAGAAATGAAATCTTCAGCTTCTTTAAAACTCCCACTGTACAGCAGCTGCTGTAATCTGTCAGACTAGGAGTCGCTCTGAAGATGTATTGCTTTGCTAGGTGCAAGTCCCTGGAGGGCTGGCAGTCCCCTGGAGGGATGGATGTCATTGACAGAAGGGAAGGAAGTGGGCTGGAGCAAAATCAAAGGCTAAGAACTTGAATCGAACATGAATTAGCTTATGCCAGCGCCCACTTAATGCCCTCCTCTAACCCCATATCACTTTGAGTAGAAGCTAGTGTTCTTATGATGGCCTACGAGGTCCCCCATGATCTGGGCTACAATACTCCTTGCTTACCTCTTTCTCCTCCCTTTCCTTCTACTATCCACTCCACTCTCTGCACACAATGTCCAAGAGTGGAACAAAGCTGTTCCCCCTGCCTATAAGAATGTGGGGTCAGCTTGAAAGCTAAGGCTAATCCTGAGAGCCTAACAGCTGGATGCTATCAGATAGCTGCATTTCTAGAAGCTGAGCAGTACGTTCTTTCTTGAAGGGAAATCCAAGTGGTTTATTTCCATGGCTGCCACTCTCCCCAAAGTTATGTTTCCCAAGAGACTTTCCCCATAACCACCCCCTAACTTACCAACCATGCCTGGATTGGATGTCCCAACTATGTGCTCTCACAGCATCCTGTGCTCCCCCATTACTGCACATTCATACTGAGCACAATCGCTCATTTACTTATCTTTTCTCCCACTAGGCTGAGAACAGGGGCTGTGCAGTCATATTCAATATTGAGTCCCCAACCCTAACCAGGGCCTGGCACATACAAGACATTCAGCAGATGGTTGTTGAATGAAAATATATAAATGAATGAATGATTACCAGCTGCTTCCACTCCCTTAACCTGCTACAGAATTAATAAATTAATCTTGAGCATAGTGGATATATAAATATAAAAGTATCGTTGAGGACTGTCAGGCCAGCCTCTCTATACTGGTTGCTACATTCTGCTTGTTGATTTATGCTACTAATTACTGTCACTTTTATTTTGGATTTGTACACAAAACAAGAGTGTTACTTAAAGGAAGGCTTCCAAATTTCTAAGTGTAGGGTACCCTGCTAAGGACATGGAGCTTCAAAGGGCTCACAAGAAATTCATCACACATATGTGTGCACATGCACATGGCACACACATTCAACTTTGTAACATGTAGTAGACCACATCTACCACATCTAGAATAATATAAAATTTCATCTCAAATGATCAGCTCCTGACCCTCCAAACCCATGACTGAGTCAAAGATGATATGGCATCCCTGTAAAGATCAGAAGGAAAACAGTAGAGAAGAAACCAGAGTTTCCCTCTACACCAGGGTGTGTTTCTAAACTTTGGCTGTACAACAGAATCACCTGGTGGGCTTGTAAAAATGCCAACACTCAGACCACACCTAAGACCAATTACATCAGAATTTCTAGGGAAGTGAACCAGGGATGGTTTTGTTTTTTTTTTTCCCCAAGTACCCCTAGTGCTTCCACTGTGCAGCCAAGGCTGAGAACCACTGCTCTAGATTCTCCTCTCATTGAGCCTTACTATGTGCCAGGTGTTACATGGAGCAATGCCTTTTCTTTTAATTTACTGATGTAAAATGTTATCTTATCCATTTTACATGGCCCAGCTTACACCCTGGAAGGGAAGCAATTTTATAAGTCCTCATTATTTACTCTATATAGTTGGGACACTAGGAAAATAAGAAAAAAAAAGGTTTTTTTGCACTCACTTGCTTAAGCTATCCCCTTACTACCTAAAGGGAATGCTTTAGTGTAATTCTTTATAACAAAGGTGACAGTAAGACTATTTGGGAACTGAAGCCATTCCATAGATGAACTCTACAAAGTTTAATGTACACACTTTAATTTACACACGATGGGATAAAATTGTTAATGTTTGGAGGTTCACAGCATTCTCCCTCCATCTTTGCCCACTAAGCTCCTTATTTCTCCTTCACTTTCTATTAATAAAAGGGAAAATATCGGATGCTGGTGAGCAATTAGCATAGAACCAACCCTCAATCTTCAGGGTGCTTCGTGGAGCTGGGGATGTGATTCATCTAGAGCCTGTGTAGACTTACACTTGGCCCAGAGAAGAGAGAGGATCAAGGGACCAAGGGGGCAGAGACATGGCAGAAGAAAGAGAAGCCCAAAGGAATATAGGGGTGCTGAAGATAGAAGCAGACAAGAGATTTTAATGAATTTCTAAGGACTAAGTGTTTGGATTCATTTACATGTTTTTGAGAGTGTGAAGTATAAAGACTAAACCTGCTGTATAGGCCATGCTACTGAACTCTAACCACCCCCTGGACAGGATGGCAGGGTCATGCCTTTATGTGAGTTGCATGAATGAGCTGAGTGGGCTGGTCCACCACTGGAGCACTCAAAATGTGGCTAGTACAACAGAGGTACTAAATTTTCACATTTTGTTGATTTTAGCTAATTTAAATAGGCGAATGTGGCTATTGGCTACCCATATTGAACAGTGCAGACCTATAGTGCTTAATCACAAGACACACCTATCTATTTGTTTATACATGTATGGACACCTACCTGCATAGTTTTGTGTTTGCACATAATTATATATCCTCATATCTCAAGAATATACATATAGGCACAACTAGACACAATTGCACAAACAAGACACCCAGTCTTGTGGAAAGATAAAAAGAATAAAAATTGAAATTGGAAATACTGCATGGGTCTGTGTAGGGAGATTTGACACAAGAAGAATTGGAGCAAGAAGTACATGGGTGTGTTGGACAACATGATGAATTTGGGATGATGCTTTGATAACAAAAAATGAAGAGAAGAAAATTCTGTGAGACCACCAGTGGTTTAGGAATACAAGCAGCTTTATTTCCTTTGATCTTTTAATCTTTCAGCAAAAGGCCTTTACAAATGACATACATCCTTCAAAGGTGGACTTGACTGTCAAGGATGGCCCTGACAACTGGGAGGAACTCCAAAGGGCATAGATAGAAAGGGAAGAAAGCACTTCTTAAATGATATTCATTTGCCAAAACATTTTAGGCACTCTTGTTTCCAGGAGAAGTATTTATTCCAAAGTTATTAAAACTGTATGAGATGGAATAGATGAATTTCCAGTTGTCAGAATTATTAGTTTACCTAAAAGTTATAACAATTCATGGGCTATAATATTAACTTTTTCCCTATTGAACAGGTAACTGAATTCTACCCATATGAACTAAACAACAATTCCTCCATCCAGAAAGTGGTATCATTGTTAACAGCTAGAAATATTATGATTTGCTTTCCAGTGCTCATATTATCCATTTCAGTCTCTTGATGGATACCCTTCACTAATGCTGGCCTCACAGTTCTTTCAATATGCTATACTCCTGCCTGCCTCTTAGTCTTTGCTCATGCTGTCCCCTGCACGTGAAACGCTCTTCCCAAACTCTTGCTGAGTTAACTTGTGCACATCTTCCAGGTCTCATCTTACCATCCTTACGAATGTCATCTCCAAACCACCCTTCCTGTCCCAGATTAGATCAGTCCTTCCTGTTTTATGTTTTCATAGTACCCTGTTCTTCTCTTTCATGGCCCTTTTTTACAGTTATAATTACTGAATTATTTGTGTCTTTATTATTTAATTTTATCTTACTCTCTGGATTGTGAGCCCCATGAATACTTTGGTTCAGATGTAATCTGCCTTATTCATCACAGTACTATGTCCCCAGGATGTAATACAATACCCATCAAATAGTAGATGCTCAATAAATACTAATTAAATGTTCAATAAATGAATAAATGTTTCACTATAGCTTTATTTATCTAATTTCTCCCTTTCTTCCATTTTTCTGTATCATAAGCCATGCTATTATACAGTCCTATACAATGGTAAACAACTAAAAAACTCCTAAGCCCTCTACACAGTTGATTAACTCTAATATTCCTCGTTCAGTTCCCCTTAAGTTTTTATAGACCATCTGGTGGTATATCATTTAAGTCACAGCAGCTATAAACATGTTAAGGCCCAGCATGAACCTGGTCTGACATCCAACCAGTCTTCTGGCTGTCACAGAAATGCCTTCATCCATTTTAGAAATGTGCTTACTACAGAAATACGATGCTAAGCTTGCTGTATTTATGAGACACTGAATTTTCAGGATGCCTTCAATCAATAGAAAATAGACATTATATTCTTACCTGAAGGCAATAGTAATATGACTGGCTGTGAATTTGGGAGTGAAGGAAATAAGAATGCTCTCAGATGATTATTTTAATATAGAGATGCGCTAGCTTACCTTAAAGAGCATGGCTCGCAAAACAGTAGACTTGACTGTAATGAGAATGACAGAAAACTGTAAAATATATGTTGGTCCAAAGGGGGTTGATCAGTGATGCAGACATGAAAAGGAAGGAACAAACACTGGCAGAGGAAGTTACAGGCAACAGAACTTGAGGGACTGTGGTCACATTGGCAACACTTTTTCTTCCCTCATGAGTGAATTGATCACTATCTGTGTCTATGGAGGTTTAACATCCATTTTATCTAACCCCCTGCTTTGACTCTATGCTCACCAAGCTACCTTTGATTATAATTTGGTTTCTCACATGCATCTGTCTACTGGAAGGGTGTATGTTCATCTTGCCAGTGTGCACTTCCCTGCTGGCATCACTATTTTGTTTCTGATTGGGAAGACATGCACTGGTACATTAGTCTTGGAAACTTGGTTAACCTGAGTTCTCCCCTGAGTGGTTCACCTCGTTAGGTGGACAGCAAGAGTCAGGTGTCAAAGCATGTACAGCTGAGGCCAGCTGGAAGCCGGAGCCTCCCCTACAGAAGGCCGCCCTGGCAAGCTTCCAAGAATTTTTTGCCCTCCAGATGCTCCAGACAACATTCCAAATCTTGCTCTACACTACTTCTTTTCCTAATTTAAAATGGAGATCGGGGGAAACTGAAATGTCTGTTAGGAACGGCCACAGACTCCTAGAGATCTTTTCGAAAATTTTAGTGATGAGACTCGAAATCCTAGTCACATGCCATCATATAAACGAATGGCTCATGAAAGACAAGGAAAATTGGGAGGTGGCCAGGAAGGAGAAGGGTGGAAGGAAAGAAAGAGGGGCTGATATCCTTATCTCAGAAACTGAGTAGACAATAGACACTGTCTCAAAGATATGAAAATCAACACGGAGAATATAACTAAGGTACAAATAAAATCAAAGCAACTAAAAATAGGCATAGTGATTACACTGGGAAGTTGAGAAAAGTGGAGGTGCAAGTGTGTCACATTCAGCTCTATCATAGCAGGGCATCAGTAGATAATGCTGGCAGCTGATAAATCAAGAAATGTAAGTAGAAGTATGTCATTTAGAGATCTCAGGACAACTAGCAGAAGGCATAGCTTAAAAAGTTCCAAGTGGTTATCTTTAGAAGTGTGACTGAGAAGGTTTGGGGAAAAAGAGGTTTTTTGTAAGTCATTTATTATTATCATTTCTTTATTATTTGATTTTTGATCATCTGCATTTTGATTTATTCATTTGTTCAACAAATACTTGTTAAGTATTACTATGGGCAAGGCAGAAGATAGGTTCTAGAAACATAACACTAAACATAAGCTAGGTGTGGTGGTAAATGCCTGTACCAGCTACTCGGAAAGCTGAGGTGGGAGGATCACTTGAGACTGGGAGGTCCAGGCTGCAGTGAGCTGAAATTGCACCACTGCACTCCAGCCTGGGTGACAGAGCAAGATGTCACCTCAATAAAGAAAAAAAAAAAAAGAAAAACAAACAAACAAAAGAGATTAAACATCTAAACATAACAAAAATCCTGCCCTCAAAAATGTAGTAGAGGAAATAAACAAACAAGTGAAATATTAATATATGATATGTTAGATGGTGTTAGGTGCAATGAAGAAAAATAATGCTCTTTTATATCAGGTGAGAGATTTGGACACAGATTTGAAGGCGGTAAAGGAGGAAGCCTTGTGGATTCGTGAGGGAAGAGTGCTCCAGGCAGAGGCAACAGACAGTGCAAAGGCCCTGAGGTGGGAGTGCCCAGTGAGTTTGAGGAACAGCAAGAGGCCAATATGGCTGGAAGACACTGAGTGAGGAGTCACGTTGAGAGAGGTGGTGGTGGCAGGATGGAGGGGAGGCCACTTGGCATAAGGCTTTGTAGCTGTAGCCAGAGTTGGTCTTTAGTCTAAGTGAGGCAGAAAGCCCATTAAAGGGCAAAGGAATAGCATCTAAGTTTTGCGTTTGTTTTAAAATTCTGCCTTTTTTGAGGATAGACTTTTCTGAAATGGTCTGAAGATGGAGCAGAGAAATCAATAAGGATGAAGACTCATTGATAAGAATTTTTTAAATTATAAAGAAGTGAAGTTAAAAAACACTCTCCTAATTTATTACTAAATAAAAAGGTGTGTTTTCTTGTTTTAACATGTAAATGTCTACATGCTAAGTATTTTTCATGACACAATAGGAGAGCTTCCTATAGTCGCCCTTGGATGTTCCTTCTACAGGGTTGTTTTCAATGATAGTCCACCTACCAGAGATTGCAACTAAGAATGGGTTTGAAGAGTTGAGCAGTTCCTTGGATATCCCGGCCTCCACTCTCGACTTTGAGTCATAGCTATTTGTGTCCCTGTTATTCCCACATCAGCAGCTCCCAAAATTGGCTGATCATTAGAATCACATGCAAGAGTTTTTAATGAAAATAGACTCCTGGGCCTCACCCCTGAGAAGATTCTGAATATTATGGTTTGAGGTGGGATCCAGGCAGTGACATGCCAAGGGCAGAGATGATGGGAGCAGTACACACAGGTGCAGGCAATAAATGGGTGCATTCTCTGAGAATTAAAAGAACAATCATAGAACCAATTGAAGTCAGTCTGCTTTTTATTACCACTATGTGCTAGCAGTTCTAAATGATATCAGTGATGAAATACTTCTCCCCTCCCCTGCCGAAAATTGTGTTTTAGTTTTTTTTCTTTGAGACAGGGACTCACTCTGTCACCCAGGTTGGAGTGCAGTGGTACAATTATGACTCACTGCAGCCTCCATCTCCTGGACTCAAGTGATTCTCCCAACTCAGACTCCTGAGTAGTGTAGCTGGGACTACAGGCACACACGTCCACCCCTGGCTAATATTTCTATATTTTTTAGAGATGGGATCCCTCTATGTTACCCAGGTTGGTCTCATTCTCCTGGGCTCAAAAGATCCTCCTGCCTCGGCCTCCCAAAGCACTAGGATTACAGACCTGAGCCACCACACCCAGCTCTGAAAATATATATTTTTTTTTTGGTGGGGAATCTATGTTCTAAGCTGCTACTATTGAGTTTCAGTAATACATATTCAAGTTTTAAATTACACATCATTATTACTTATCCTTTCATAAACATCATATTTAACATGGAATGAATTTGAGGAAATTCCAGTATTATGTATTTAATATATGCACTCAGCCACATGGTCTCACCTACACATATTCATTTGAAGAGAAGGTTTTTAATGGTTGGGAGTTTGAGTTTGCTTTGGGTTTAATTTGTGTCTTCAACATCTGTAGCACAACATTTTCTTGCATTCAAACAGTAGGTTCTAAATAAACAAGAATAAGACGTGGTAATAGTCTCAGTCTTATTACAGACTAAGAAACAGAATTTGAGTTACTTCAATTCTGTTATTCAGCGTAATTATCTGGAGGTTTTATTTGTGTTTCAAATTTAAAATAACAAAATAAGGCATAAATTATGATGTATATTATATTTTGGAAAGAATGAATTTTATTTCATACATGAACTATTTTATTGAATAATATTTCTTCATAACGGTTGTTCTTTCACTTTTATTTTAATTATTTATAAACTAAAAATGAGTTAAGGAAATGTTATTTTATCTATAACATTACTTACGTTGTTTTTATTATATATACATGGTGTATAACACATACACACATTACATATAATATTTGTATGTCTTTATATAACTCGTGGTTACTGATGATTGCATAATTACTATTAAATAATTTTGTCACACAGAGGGAAAAAAGTGTTTATCTGCTCCAAGAGTCAAATGTGCTAAGTACTAGGGGTCCTTATCTTTTTAAAAGTTCCACAGGTAAGCCGGGCACGGTGGCTCACGCCTGTAATCCTAGCACTTTGGGAGGCCGAAGCAGGCAGATCGCCTGAGGTTGGGAGTTCGAGAGTAGCCTGGCCAACGTGGTGAAACCCCATCTCTACTAAAAATACAAAATTAGCTGGGCATGGCGGCACATGCCTGTAATCCCAGCTACTTGGGAGGCTGAGGCAGGAGAATCACTTGAACCCGGGAGGCAGAGGTTGGGTGAGCCGAGATTGTGCCATTGCACTCCAGCCTGGGCAATGGGTGAAACTCCAGCAAAAAAAAAAAAAAAGTTCCGCAGATAATTCTCACATGCAGTCAGATGTGGGAATCATAATCTGTAGCATGTTTATTACTTGCTCTAACTCCATTTCTGTATTCCCCAACTTCCTTCTCTGCACCTACTCTTCCCCTAGTTTTCACCACATTAGTTCCACTAAGGTCCCTGGTATAGGTGAAGAGGTGCTAATCAGAACCCTTGTTGCTTCTAGGCAATGGTGTGCTGGTAAATACTTAACTATGGGCTCTCTGGGGAATTTACACATTTACTGATTTTCATAGTGTAAATATTCCCAACATGTTGATTTCCAACCACCAATGAGATGTCAATCTGTTTGGGAAGTTCCTGAAAATTTAACAGTTAGCTCTCCATGCTTGCGCAAGTCTCCAGTGTTCCAGGGATTCCTAAGACTTTCTGCTAGAAGGATAATGGGGTCCCCTATGGAAGAGTTTTGCTTTTTTTCTTTTTTCAAACTAAAGTTCAGTTTTCTGGATTATTTCTCGAATTTGTGAGCTCATCTTTAAAAATTAGACCACTCTTATACACATTCTCCCTACAAGGGTCAGGAGTAATAACCTCCATGTTTCTTTCTTTATCCACGTTCTAGAACACACTCCAGTCCTATATCCAGGAGTGCTTTCAAGTGAGAAGTTGACTTTCTAGCAATCTGTGTGTAAATACCCACCTACAAAGTCTTCTTTCTCCCCTTAAGTTTGTTGGAGGAATGTACCTGAGAGAATTTATGCTGCTTCCTCTGTCCCCAGTCAAGCTGTTCCTCCATATAATTCCACTGTCTTTCTTCATTCTTTCTTCTCAGAAGGAGCTACTAAGGGATGAGGAAAGTTCCTATCCTGACTTTGGTACCTCACTTACTGGTTAGAAGCATGAGCCATAGCCAGAGACCTGGGTTCAAGTGCCAGCTCTTACCACTTACAAGATATGCTCTCTGAGCCTCTGGAATAGTTGCTCCTTTATAGGGTTGTTGTGAGATTTAAATGACATAATATGAGAAAAGTGCATTGCCTGTGCCTAAAACATAGGTAGCCTCAGCATATGCTATTATTATTCTAATTCCCCTGTTAACTATTAATGGTATTACTCCCCTAGACTTTTCAGTTACCGTGGAAATGAATAGCTGAGGGGCTGATGCTCACCTAGATACATGCTCCACTGGACCCAAAACAATTGAAGGATCTTTTAATACTTCTCAGTCCTTACTCTTATAATTGTTTGCAAAATATTGTTTAGAAACAATCCAAATATACAATTTCTCTGTATTACTTTGTATTAAAAAGTCATAATACTAAATTCCTCCTTATTATTTAACTGTTCACTTATTATGCTTTGTGGAATCACAGGATCCATGCCTTGTTTATCAGCAAGCCCTTTCACAGCACTTAGCAGAGTGCCTGGTATGAAGTGGTTATTCAGTAAATATTTGATTGACTACGTTCTTTATAGAAAAAGTTTGAACTCTACTTTGTTTTCTTGCTTTCTTGTTGCAAATCTGTAATATTTTCCTATTCTTGATTGCCAGGGACTAAGAACTGTGGACAAAGCAAAGCAACACCTGCCCCCATCAACAGGAATGTATGCTATTTATATCAATACGAAGTGCATACATATAGGGATATATTCAGTTAATAAAAGTGGTTAATGGCAACAATTCCTAGACAATGCCCTAGAATAAAGAATATAGCTTTATCAAAATGATAAGAATGCATTCAGGATCCTCAGACCCGTTGCATCTCTCTGTGCCTTTGTTAGAAACTCAGCAGCCCACAAAGGGCACTTTGGGAGTTGACCTAGGCTGTATGCATGACTAATTGTTCAACACCTGCCTGCCTCCAGACAGATCTTCCCATACTGTTCTTAGAGCGAGGTCAGGAAGCAGGAAGCCTAAAGAAACCCTGGATCCTTTGTACTAGCTGCATGGCTATGACTAGACGTGAGTGACAGCACATGCTGAATGATACGTAGGGGATGAAAGACAGGGAGGACCATAGATGGAGCCAGGTGTCTGACCGAACCATGGGATGGATACAGTTGACTGAATTGGACAATTCTGGGGGGAGAAACAAACTTCAGAGGAAAGAACATTGTCTAGTTTTGGAAACATCAATTTTGAGATGCTTGTAAGTTAGCAAACTGCAGTTGCCAGGGAGGAAATTGGATATTGGACATAAGAGACCAGAACCCTAAAGAGAAGTCTTAGCTAAATACATAAGTTGAGGGGTCATCAACATAGAGATGCCATTTGAAAATATAGGAGCAAATAAATTTGCCTGGGTAGACAAATGAGAAACTCCTACTTAGAAAAGGCAGAGAGAAGAGTGAAAGCCTGCAAAGAAACAGATATGGACTGGACGAGAAGCGGGAGAAGGACCCAAAGAAAGTGGAGTCACAGATGCCAAAGGAGGAGCACTGGAAGCTGTCCGGGCTGGCTTCCTCAGGAAGCAGACTCTGAAACAAGTTTGGTGTCCCAGGATCCTTATTCAGGGGTGTCTTTGGGTTCAACATCATGGAAAGGAAGGGAAGAAGACAGGCGTAGGTAGAAAGAGAAGTTGAGCTGCGATGCAGAACTAAAGGCACTTTGGCCCACCTACAGGTTGTCTGGAGCTAGAATGGCTGTTCAGAGATTAGCTGGGGTGGCCAGGCCTTTATCCTCCCACACGCAGTCATATTGGCTGTAGTCTGTCTGAGGTGAAGCATGATCTTGGCTGAGGGGATGTCTGCGGCTAGGGTCATCCCTAAACAGGCGCACAGCCCTCCTTACCCTCAGTCACTGAGGCAACAGCCCCTCACCTAAGGGGGATCTGGGTGGTGAGTCACAGTGTCCAGCCAGACAGCAAGTCGTCAGTAGTGCTGAGGCTCAGGTACATTGAGAATGTGAAGACATACGTTGCTCTTGACAATCTAGTTTGGTGGCATTATGGGCTAGAACTCGGTTTCAGAGGGTTTCAGGAGTCCTGGAAGTGAGGGAGTGCAGGAGGGTGTGACCATCTTTGCATTTGAAGGGGAGCTCAAAAATGGGGCAGAGACTAGAAAATGGAATGTGGGATAAGGTAAGTGTTTTTGTGGTGTTGTTGTTTTAATATGAAAGATCTTCTCCCTCCCTGTGACCGAACTGCCTTCCCACACTTGGATTCAATGAGACAGTCCCATATCCTTAAAATAATTACCCTTTCTAGGCTTAGGCTATGTGAAGGTGGTTTCTTATTACTTGCAACAAAAATGTCTCTATCAGTGAGGATATGATCAGAGAAGCAGTCTACTATGAGTGCTGTAGGATAAGGGATTTATTATAGGATTTAGATCTTACACAATAGTGGGATGTGTGAAGTCTATGTAAGGCTGTTGCCTCTGCTTCTGACGTTGGACCTAAGCCACTATAGATCAGCCAGGCTGGCAGGAAGGAAAGCTGCACAGGAAATGGGGGAGAGTAAGGACAAACTAGAACCCATGGAGACAAATGGAACTCATGAGAACAAACTGGAATACACAAGGACAAACCACCTCCAACCTTGGCGGCACGAGTGACCTGTGGGAGAAGTCAGTGCCCTTAGTCATGGTGCTGCACACAAGCCTCGCCCAGGCTTCCGAGAAACTGAAGGAGGAAATCCAGTGGGAGATGGAGGAGCTGGGAGCCTGGATGCCGCCCGTGCCCACAAGGGAGCCAGCAGATCAGTGACGATGTGTGTGAGCTGCCACCAAGCCTGGTGTGGAAATGGCTGCTTCACTTCTATCTTCCAGATCTCATCCAAATTTCTCTTGTGGCCAACCCTAATCCCAAATCATATAAAGATGTAATTTTGCTTCTCTAAATGTACACAATAAAAAGCCACCACAGAGTCCCCAAAATAACACTAGGGCTATAATTTCCTTGCAGAATTATTGTAAAGGACTAGAGATGATGCAAGTAAATCTGACACAGAGACATGCACATAACTGGCTCTCAATAATGGGAGGGGAATGATAATGCTGTTGATGCAAATAATAGAATAATTTGTTAAAATGTTAACTTATGATTTCTTCTCCTTATACGTCTCCTGATCTTTTAAGACTGCCCTAATTGTCTCCCAACAGATACTCCTTAGTACTAGAATTCCCTCCAATACTGTATTTCTTTTGAGCTAGGTGTGGCCTTGTGAACTAGTTCAGTCAATGGTTCAAGAATAAAAGTGACACAACAGCTTCTAGATCATCTCGTTAAAGACAAGTTTTCCCTTTCTGCAGGCTGTGCCACAGATATGAAGGTGACACAGCTTTGGCCATGCAGATGGGGACATGGCAGAACTAAAAGGTGGAAGGAGCCCTGAGTCCCTGCAGGACCACATGGAGCAGAGACGCCTCAGCCATGCTGATCGGCTCAGTGACTGGCTGCTTTTTGAGTCATCTTACTTTTGTGTCTCTTGAACAGTTACTTAGCCTAATACCCTAACTAAAACTCATGCTGTTTTCTTGCATCTAAGGTCTTCTTCTGAAGGCCTAATGCACAAACGGCTTGAAGTCTCTCCTAGACTTCAATACCTAAACTTATCGAAAAGATGTTCCTGGGAGAGGAAGAGAGAATAAGAAATGAATTTTGGACAAGAGGAAAGAAAAGGGATTATTTCAGAACCCATGAACAGTGGGGACCCTCTCTCTGCTCTCTGGCAGAGTCCCAGGAATAGTATGTCATAGGGGGAACTACTGCATTGTGCCCCAGGGAAGCTCCAAGTGTCATCATACAATACCATGTTTGGGGGTGGTGGGGGCAGAGATGCCAGGTGCGAGGGGAGAATTTGAACTGGAACAAACAAAGGCTTAGCAATAACCAGCCCATCAATTAACAAAGAGGGCATGCTAATGCTCTACCATTGGAAAATCCAGGAACATTTAATCCAATAGCTATCAGCGTGGAGCCTCAATAGTAAGTAAGATGGATTTCCCATTAGCCTGGAAGGATGGAAACACTGAGATAGAATTTACTTTTAAATAAACACAGAAGTGTGGTATTTCTGGCACTCCAAAGTTTGTGGGTCTAGACTCAATCAAATACATCATCATTGTTGTTGCTGTTTTACCCAAGAGTCTCACCAGGTTTTGTATCTATAGCAGGGTAATCCCTGCCTTGGCTTGGGGACTATCTAAGGCTGAACTGCAGAGTGAAGGCATTTATGTCTCCAGTGAGGAGGACAGGGGAGGCAAGGCAGGAGGCAACCTCATGCTCTCAAACGACTATGGCTCTATATCTGGGTGCCTCCAATGCCTACCAGGTTATCTTTCTCTCTACCACAGTACTGAGCTTGACAAAATCAAATAGGGGTAGCTTGGGGACAGTGATTACTCAGTCTCCTTCATCTAAAGCTCCTTAGAAACAGTGAATTCCTGGGTATAAGCATCACAAGGAGATGGGAGTCTTTGCGCCTTCCTTAGAATTGCAGATGAGCTATAGCCGAGAAAGACTCTGGAGATCCTACAATACAACCAGTCCTTTACCCACATGAGCAAACCAGGACTCAGAGAGAATGGACTTGCCCACATTTACACAGCTAGTCGGAGGCATAGATGAGACAGGGATTAATGGTCTGTATTCTCAGACTAGTTTCTAATTTGTTACACATAGGAGGAACCTGGAGAAAATTTGGTCCACTGCTTTCACTGGGGGCAACTTAAAGGAGGAGAAATGTCCATATTCCCCTTCCATAGTCCTGCCAAGGTGCCATAAATTCTCGGTATTTATTTCAACACTTGAAGCCTTAAGCCCATAAGCTCTTAAATGGACATAAGCAGGAACAAAATTCCATGTGAATGCAGAAGGGCATGTGGAAGACAAAATAATGCTGACAAATGGGTTTCCGGAGGACTCATGGGAGAGCTGTCTTCCAGCTGTGTTCCAGCATCTCTCTTTCATTCTCTTCATCCCTCCCTCTGTCCCCCTCCATCCCTCTCTCCTTCCCCCTTTACTCCTCCCCTCTGTCCCTTCTCTCCCTTTCTCCCCTCTGTCTCCCTGAATGACAGACATGCATATCTTTCCTAGCTAGGGGAGGGGTACAAGAGGAGCTAGAGTTAATAAAGACAAGAATTTTTCTAGTGGCCAGTGCCTCCTGGAAACCTCCGAGATGCTTTGTAAATTACAAAGGGCTAACAAACTGTGAAGAGGCTCACCAAAAACGCCTGAGATTTTATGGCCCTAAGTCAGGTGTAACAAACAGCTGGAGAAGGCAAACAAAGCTGCTTCTTGGCACCCAGGTGCACTGGTCCAGAGAAGTGAAGTAGCCAGCCCACCTGTCTGTTCTCAAACTCTTCCTTCCTCTCGTCCTTTCACCATCTCCCCCTTCTTCCCTCCATCCTACTTTTCCTCCCTTCCTTTTCTCACCCGTTAACTAATCCAAAAACATGTATTTGAGTTTATTCCATTAGCCAGGAACCCTGATTAGATTCTGTGGTTACAAAGACAACTTTAGTCTCTGCCCCAGAGGACATTGTACCATTTTTATAGATTATTCATTTATTTATTCAACACACATTTATGAGTTGCTGGGTTAGGACAAATACGCCCCCCTGGGATTGAGGCTTACACGGATACACACCCTACACAATTAGTAACTCCCTTCTACTAAGCATCCAGAGAAATACACAGTTCTAAAGACTGATTACAAAATCGTCTTTCCCTTTTCCCATCCCTTTCTCAACTCCTCAATGCCTGTGTCCACTAATCTTTCTTCCCAAAAAGGGAAATAGTTTGTGCTTGAAATTCTAAACTCCCTGATTTCAGGCAAGGCCTCGAAGAGTATAAATAAGCATATGAATATTTAGCAAAAATGACTGCTATGCAAAGCTTGAAGCACTGTTGTCATAATGCAGAGCCCGCTTTAATCACAGCCACAGGGAAAGCATTTGCCGCTGTCTTATCACACAGGAATGATTTTCCCATTGGCAATGGCAGCCTGCCAGCTGGCTGTAGAGCCAGCGCCTTCCTGGTCTTTCAGGTCACAATCTCAGATGGCATGCTCCACCACTGCCAGGCACTGACATTTCTATTTTTGCAGGACATGCTGGGTCAGGAAACAAAACTGCAGAATCACAGACTATTTCTTATTTACATTGAATGCGAATCTCATTTTGGCTCAGAAGCCTATGAATTTCCAACTCTTGTAGTTCAATACACCAGAGATGGCTCAGAGCTTTGCTGATTGAAGTCAGCTGATGGTCTTTGGATCTTATCATTCCCTTTAAATCCCCAAGGTGGTTCGTAGAGTGCATTGCTATAAATCTGTAGTAATTTGCCATTTATAAATAAAGCAGCAACTCAGCTGGGGCATCACCTTCATCCAAGCCCAGCTCAGAACGAACACAAAAGAGAGATGGCTTATATGGGAAAACAAAGTTCTTTAAGAGAAGGGTTTGGAACAACCATTAGTTGCCTCTCCCAACAAATGCTGCTAAGAGCTCCTTCAAACCTTTATCTGAGACAGTTCTTAGCCATTTAGATGCCATGATAACTGCCTCTTGGAAATCTTTTAAAATTAGATCTGCACTTCTGATTCTAGCCAAGATGGAATAACAGAGATCAGATTTACTCTCCTACATAAAAACAAAACAAAAATATGGACACAATTTATGAAATAACGAACACCAAACAGCAGGCAATAGAGGATCTCTGAGAACTGAGAAGCAAAAAAGATGAGCACTATGATTGTCTGACTTGAGAGATTTCAGGTTGCAATTCAGGGAGGGAAAACACAGGCAGAGTATGGTGGGCTCCCTAAATTGAGAGATGGGGCTGAGAGTCTGAGAGACCAAGGCAGTTAGGATTTGTTGGACAGAATATTGGGGAGGAGAGACCAGCATGCCGAGGGCACACTGACCATCTCAAGAGAGTCCCCCTTGAGTATTCAGCTGAACAGTGATCAGTGCAAGCATGTGAAGAAACCACGTGAGGCTGCATAAGGAATCACCTGAAAGGATTAGAGGTAATAGTGTCCAGCAATTACATACA
Source organism: Theropithecus gelada (assembly GCF_003255815.1). Taxonomy (NCBI): domain Eukaryota; kingdom Metazoa; phylum Chordata; class Mammalia; order Primates; family Cercopithecidae; genus Theropithecus; species Theropithecus gelada. Next base: position 87,537,735 of record NC_037677.1, read on the forward strand.
GCTCAGAGTAGTACCTGTTCCAGCTACCCAGACTGAAAGAAACCTCATGATTCATAAGCACTGGATAAAGTCCACAAAAGAAATTTACTTCAGTAGTGGGGAAAAGTTAGACCTCCACTGTGCACTGCTCCAGTCCTGCTTAACAAGTTTTAAAAGCAAGATCCAAAAGGGCCAGAGTACTTCCAAATAACTTAGCTGTACCCCAGAAAATAGCTCAAGAATGTTCATAGGAATACAAAAATATCCATCACTCAACAAAGTAAAATTCACAGTGTCTGTCACCCAGTCAAAAATTACCAAGCATTCAAAGAAGCAGGAAAACATAAGTCATAAGAAGGAGAAAAACTAACCAATTACAATTAATACAGAGTTCACACGCCTCAATGTGTGAGATGAAAAATACTTTGGATGGGATTAATGGCAGATCAGACACTGTAGGAAAAAATATCAGTGAATTTGAAGACAGAGCAATAGAAACTATTCAAAATGAAACACCAAGTGAAAAGAGAATTTTTGAAATCAGCAGAGCATCAGTGAGCTGTGGGTCACTCCAAACAGTTTAATATAATTGGAGTCCCTGAAGGAGGAAACAGACAGAAAAGTATTTGAAGAAATAATAGCCAATATTTCCAAATTTGCTAAAAGCTATAAACCCACAGATCCAAGAAGGTCAATAGACCCCAAGCACAAGAAACAACAAGGGTTATAGGGTTATAATAATCAAATTGCTCAAAATTCAATGATACAGAGAAAATCATGGAAACAAAGCAAAGGATACCAGCAAATTTTTCATCAGAAACAATACAAATGAAAATCTAGTGGAGAAACATCTTTAAATTACGAAAAAAATGAAAACTAGAATTCTATACTCAGAGATAAAATTTGTTTTTCAAAAACAAGGGCTAAGTAAACACCTTTTTAGAAACAAAAAAGCTAAAAGAATTTATCATCAGCATATCCACACTATAAGAAATGTTAAGAAAAATTTTACAACATGGAAATATGGATGTATACAAAAGAATAAGGAGCTTCAGAAATGGTAACTACATGGGTAAATTTATAAGATTTTTTTCTTATTATTTAAATCTCTTTAAAATATAATGATTTAAACAAAAAGCATAACAATATAGTATGGGATTTATAACATACATGTGTGTTTAAAAGTGTATAAAATGTATAACCATATCATAAAGTCTGGGAGGAGACAATTGGAAATATCATTATAAGGTTCTTATACCATTCATTAAGTGTGCATTAAGTAGCATTATACTGTCATTTGAATGTAGACTGTGATTAAGTTAAAGATAAATTTAGTAAACCCTAAATAAATCACTAAACTAACAAAACAAAGAGTTATAACTAATAAGCCAACAAAAGAGATAAAATAAAATCATAAAATTTAATTAATCCCCAAAGTATATTGTCTAAGAACCTAAAAAAACAAATCCTATCAAAAATTGAGGCAGTAATTTACAGGACACAGAAAGTAACAGAAGGGTGGAGGGCTATGAGAAGGAGTGGAATCAACTGACAGAAGAGAATGCTGAACAGAGATGCTGAATAGAATGGAAAGGTATAGAAAAAGCTGGGGAGAATGCAAGTAAAATTAGGGCGATGGAAGGTCAAGAAAGAGGGTCTTGAGACACCTTCTATGCTTTACCATTAAAAAATGATGAAAACTTGCCCTTGGATTATACAAAAAAAAAAAAAAAAAAAAGTTAATCACTACATCTTTCCTCATTTCTCAATCCTGCCCTACCCCTACATTTCACTGGTAACTTTATCTCATAAGACATTGAAAAAGATAGCAAACACTGGGCAGGAACTCTCTGATCTACATATGAGCAGTTCTACCAACCTGCTACATCTGCTCCTAACTGCTGCTTCCTGCCTCCTGGTTCATATGAAAAAATAGCCACCCTCTTTCTCCTCCTCATCTTACCCAGGACTTTGTCTCTTTCTTTTGTATCATGGTCTCTTCCTCATTAACAGATCATTCTTTGTGGCACAGATGTGTGGTCTACTGTTCCTCTGTACCCTGCTTCCCACCACATAACCATGGGCTAAACCTCCTTTTTTGTTTGTTTTTGTTGTCTTGAGATGGAGTTTTGCCCTTGTTGTCCAAGCTGGAGTGCAATAGCTCAATCTCTGCTCACTGCAACCTCCGCCTCCCGGGTTCAAGCGATTCTCCTGCCTCAGCCTCCCGAGTAGCTGGGATAACAGGCGCACGCAATCATGCCCAGGGAATTTTTTGTATTTTTAGTAAAGACAGGGTTTCACCATAGACAGGGTTTCACCATTTTGGCCAGGCTGGTCTGGAACTCCTGATCTCAGGTGATCTGCCCGCCTTGGCCTCCCAAAGTGCTGGGATTACAGGCCTGAGCCACCACTCCCAGCCAGGATAAATCTCCTTCTAACCGTTGCCATGCAGACCCAATTTTGTGGCCAATCTTGCTCCTTGGTTTCCTGTTGAGTGCTAACCCTGTCCTTTAACTACTAGCTATTTTGAGTATAGTTCTGAATCTCACCGATATCACGCACATTCTATCTGCAGCCATGGTCTTCTTTCTTGTTCCTGTTAATTATACTAAAATGATCCTATGATATATGCCAAGAAAATAATATCCCCATTTACCAATAAAAAGATTGAGTGAGGTCAGATGATTTACCCAAGGTCACATAGTAAGTGGAAAAGCTTGGGATTTAAGCCCAGGTGTTCTGGCTGTAAATAATTTCATGACACCAAAGCAGCGGAGGTAATGGCGATGACCACACTCATGGGTGAGTTTTAAAACTCTGACTCCTCTTTAGATTGTACTTCTCATGGGAAATTTCTAGGAGGCTGATTCTTTTTCACAATCAGGAGAGTTCTCCTGTCCCATCTGCTATTCATCTGTTCCTCCAACTCTTCAGAAGCCCAGAACTTTGGAGAGAAAGAGTCTCTGTTCTGTCTTTGGCCATAGTTTATTTTGATTAGGGGTAAGGACATGAGGTAAGAAAATCAATGTAGATCAAGTGTATGCAAAATATCCTAACTACATTAACTCACAGAACCATGATAACAATCTTGTGAGTAGGGACTCAGGATACCTTTATGTTTGTATGGGTGTGTGTATGCATGCATGTAAGTATCTATCACTTGAACTAAGATGTAATCCATTAGCTATTTAACAGAAAATAAAAATAATACAGCAAGTTGGAGGACTCACAGTACCAGGTATCAAAACTTATTGATAAGTTTAATCAAAACAGTGTGGCATTATTATAAAGACAGACAAACAGAGTAAAGCAAAGTAAACAGAGTTCATACAGTGTAAGATTTTACTTAAGCTCTAAACAGAGTTCATACAGTGTAAGATTTTACTTAAGCTCTAGGATGGAAAAGCATACAGTCATCTTGCCTACCACATATAAAATAGAATGATGGATCTCATTTCAAACATGTCAGTCATAACAACTGTGATATTGTTTGGCTGCGTCCCTACCCAAATCTCATATTGAATCGTAGTTCCCATAATCCCCACATGTTGTGGGAGGAACTCAGCAGGAGGTAATTGAATCATAGAGGCAGTTATCCCCATGCTGTTCTCGTGATAGTGAGTGAGTTCTTACGAGATCTGATGCTGGGCCCTTCTGATAAGGGGGTCTTCCGTCTTTGCTCCGCACTTCTCCCTGCATCGATGTGAAAAAGGATGTGTTTGCTTCCTCTTCTGCCATAATTGTAAGTTTTCTGAGGCCTCCCCAGCCATGTGGAACTGTGAGTCAAGTAAGCCTCTTTCTTTAGTAAATTACCTACTCTCAGGCAGTTGTTTTTTTGTTTGTTTTTTTTGTTTTTTGTTTTTTTAATAGCAGCGTGAGAACAGACTAATATAAACTGGAAATGGGCTAAAATAATCTATTATATCAAATTGGTCCTCAGAACAAAATTCAACTATACGTTGTTTGTAAGAAACATTTTACAGAGGAAACAAAAGAAGACTTGAACAAATGAGCTACATGCCTATTCTTGGATGGGAATCCTCAGGTTGTAAAAATGTCGACTCTCCCAAAGTTTAATTTATAATTTTGAAATACTCTTCAATAAAATTACCAATAGGAATCATTTGAAACTAGACAAGCAAATTCTAAAGTTTGCATGGGAAAATAAATCTAAAATAGCCAAAGACATTTAAAAAAAAGAAAATTAATGAGTAGATGTTAATGCATATTATGAAATGACAATAATTTAAGCAGTGTGATGCATGAATTAATAAACAGTGGATTATAATAGGAAGCAAGATATGGATCCAAATAAATTGAGAGATTTAGTAAATTGTTAAAGGACCGTTTCAAATTAGTAGAAAAAAACCTATTAGTCAACAAATAATGTTCAGACAAATGGGTGGCTACTTGGAAAAAATAAAGTTGACCTATGGACCTCATACCATACACCAAAATAAATTCCATAGAGCTGAAAGATTTGAAAGAGAAAATGAATTCATAAAAGTACTAGAAAAATACTTTTGTAAGTTTGATAAGAAACCCAACCATGAACAGTAAGTTCTTAAGTTAACTCTTTAAAAACATGCATGTAAGCACATACATGTATATTTATATATCAAGAGACACTGCCATAAAGAACATATAAATGGCAAAGTTGCAGGAAAAAAGAAAACCATATGTAGACAAAGGCTAATAGTCTTGATTTTATTTTATTTTTTGAGACAGAGTCTCACTCTGTCACACAGGCTGAAGTACAGTGGTGCAGTCTTGGCTCACTGCAACCTCCGCCCCCACCGGGTTCAAGTGATTCTCCTGCCTCAGCCTCCCAAGTACCTGGGATTACAGGCACGCACCACCATCCCTGGCTGATTTTTGTATTTTTAGTAGAGATGGGATTTTGCCGTGTTGGCTAGGCTGGTCTCAAACTCCTGACTTCAAGTGATTCTCCAGTCTTGGCCTCCCAAAGTGCTGGGATTACAGGGATGAGCCACCGCACCCAGCCAACAGTCTTGATTTCATATTAGTAAGTATTAGTTTAAAAAGGGGCCAACAATAGAAAAGTGGATAATGTTTTCTTTTGTAGATGTATATTTTATTTTTTAAAGTTTTTTTTATTTGTACAAATTTATGGGGTATATGTGCAATTTTATCACCTGCATAGATTGTGTACATGGTCAAGTCAGGGCTTTTAGATTACCCATCACCCAAGTAACAAAAATTGTAACAACTATTTTCTCATCCACCTTCCTCGCAATTCCTCACGCTTCCAAGTCTCCATTGTCTATCATTCCACTCTCTAGATCCATGTGTACACATTTTCTTTTTTACCACCCATTTATGAGTGAGAACATGTGATATTTGACTTTCTATGCCTGGCTTGTTTCACTTAAGATAATGGCCTCCAGTTTCATCTATGTTGCTGCAAAAGATGTGATTTCATTCTTTTTTATAGTTGAATGGTACTTAATTGTGCAGACATACGACATTTATCCAATCTTCCATTGATGGACACTTAGGTTGATTCCATATCTTTACTGTTGTAAATAGTGCTGCAATAAACATACCAGTATGGGTATCTTTTTGATGTATTGTTTTCTTTTCCTTTGGGTGGGTACCTGGTCGTGGGATTGCTGGATTGAAACAAATGGTAGTTTAATTTTTAGTCCTTTGAGAAATCTCCATACTGTTTTTCATAGAGGTTGTACTATTTGAAAATAATTTGTATTATTTTTGTCCTTTTAATAATAATCATTCTGATTTAGGCAAGATGATATCCCATTGTGGTTTTGATTTGCATTTCTCTGATGATCACTGATGTTGAGCAATTTTTCTGTTGGTCATTTGTCCTGTATTGAAAAGCGTCTATTAGTGTCCTTTGCTCACTTTTTAATGGTATTCTTTGTTTTTGTTGTTTTTATTAAGTTGCTTGAGTTCCTTGTATATTCTGGATATTAGTCCCCAGTTGTATGAATACTTTGCAAATATTTTCTCCCATTCTATAGGCTATCTGGTCACTCTTCTATTTCTTTTGCGGTGCAGATGCTTTTTAGTTTAAATAAGTACCATTTGTCTATTTTTTGTTTTTTTGCCTGTGCTTTTGAGGTCTTGGTCAGAAATTCTTTGCCTAGACCAATGTCCATAAAAATTTTCCCTAGGTTATCTTCTAGTATTTCAGTTTTTGGTTGTTGTTATTTTCAGTTTGTTTTTGTTTTTGTTTAAAGGCAGTGTAGAGTGCAATGGCGGAATCATAGCTTGCTGCAGCCTCAAACTCCAGGGCTCAAGCAGTCCTTCTGCCTCAGCCTTCTGATTAGCCGTGACTACAGGCACACGCCACTATGCCTGGCTAATTTTTTTTAAATTTATTTTTTGTAGAGTCAGGGTCTCACTGTGTAGCCCAGACTGGTCTTGAACTCCTGGTCTCAAGTGATCCTCTTGGTGCAGGCTCCCAAAGTGCTAGGATTGCAGATGTGAGCCACTGTACCATGCCTCTTCTAGTATTTTTATAGTTTCAGGTCTTATATTTAAGTCTCTAATCAATCTTGCATTGATTTTTGTACATAGTCAGTTTCATTTTTCTTCATATGGCAATCTAATTTTTCCAGCACCATTCATTGAAAAAGGTGTTCTTTCCACAGTGTATGTTTTTGTCAGTTTTATCAAAGATCAGTTGGCTAAAAAAAAATATGGCATTATTTTGAGTTTTCTTTTCTATTTCATTGATCTATGTGTCTATTTTTATACCAGCACCACACTACTGTTTTGGTTCCTGTAGCCTTGTAACATAGTTTGAACTTGTAATGTGGTACTTCTAGCTTCGTTCTTTTTGCTTAGGATTGCTTTGGCTATTCTGGCTCTTTTTTGGATCCATATGAATTTAGGATTTTTTTTTTCCTAATTCTGTGGGAAGTGACATTGATATTTTGTTTTATTCTGTTCTGTTTTGTTTTGTTTTAGATGGAGTCTCACACTGCTGCCCAGGCTGAATTGCCAGTGGCACAATCTCAGCTCACAGCAACCTCTGCCTCCCAGGTTCACATGATTCTCCTGCCTCAGCCTCCCAAGTAGCTGGGATTACAAGCGACCACTGCCACACTTGGCTAATTTTTGTATTTTTAGTAGAGACAGGGTTTCACCACATTGGCCAGGCTGGTCTCAAACTCCTGACCTCAAGTGATTCTCCTGCCTTGGCCTCCCATAGTGCTGGGATTACAGGCATGCACCACCCTGCCTGGCGACCTTGGTATTTTGATAGATTGCATTGAATCTGTAGGTTGCTTTGAACAGTATGGTCATTTTAACAACATTAATTTTTCTGATCCATGAGTATGGGATGTTTTTTATCCATGTGTTTGTGTAATCGGTCATTTATTTCATCAGTGTTTTGTTGTTTTTCTTGTAGAGATCTTCCACCTCCTTAAATTTATTTCTAGGTATTTTTTGTAGCTATTGTAAGTGAGCTTGCCTTCTTGATTTCTTTCACAGGTAGGTCATTACTGGTGTACGGAAATGCAACTGGTTTTGTATATTGATTTTGTATCTTTCAACTTTACTGAATTCATTTATCAAATCTAAAAGATTTTTTGAGGGTAGTATTTAGGTTTTCTGTATATAAGATTATATCATCAGCAAACAGGGATAATTTGGCTTCCTCTTTTCTGACTTGGATGCCTTTTATTTCCTTCTCTTGCCCGATTGATCAGGCTAGGAATTCCAGTACTGTGTTGAATAGGAATTGTGAAAATGGATATCCTCATTTTGTTCCAGTTCTTAGAGAAAATGCTTTCAACTTTTCCCTATTTCAGTATGATGTTAGTTGTAGGTTTGCTGTATATAGCCTTTATTATTTTTGAGGTATGTTCCTTCTGTACCAGATGGTTGACAGTTTTTATCATGAAGGGATGCTGAATTTTATCAAATTCTTTTTCTGTGTCTATTGAGATAATGATACAGGTTTTGTCCTTGATTGTTTATGTTTATGTATCATATTTATTGATTTACATATGTTGAATCTTCCTTGCATCCCTGATATAAATCCCACTTGATAATGGTATATTATCTTTTTGTTGTGTTGTTGGATTTTGTTTGCTAGTATTTAGTTGAGGATTTTTGTGTCTATGCTCATCAGGGATATTGGCCTGTAGTTTTCTATTTTTGTTGTGTCATTTTCTTGTTTTGGTATCAGAGAGATACTGGCCTCATAGAATGAGTTACAGTAGGATCCTTTCTCCTCAACTATTTGGAATAGTTTCAGGAGGATTGGTACTAGTTATTCTTTATACATTTGATAGACTTTAACTGTGAATTCAGCTGGCCCTGGGCTTTTCTTTGTTGGGAGGTTTTTTTTGTTTTTTGTTTTTGTTTTTGTTTTTGTTTTCTTTTGAATATTGATTCAGTCTCGCTGCTTTTTATTGATCTGTTCAGGTTTTCTATTTCTTCCTGGTTCAATCTTGGGAGGTTGTATGTTTCTAGGAATGTGGCCATTTCCTCTAGGTGTTCTAGTTTATAAGTGTATAGTTGTTCATAATAGTATCTGTTGATTTTTTTCTATTTCTTTAGTATTAGTTTTAATGTCTCCTCTATCATTTCTGATTTTGTTTATTTGGGTCTTCTCCTTTTCTTGGTTAGTCTACTTAGTGGTTTACAATTTTATCTTTCTGAAGAACCAACTTTTCATTTCATTGATCCTTTGTATTTTTTTAGTCTCTACTTCATTTAGTTCTGCTCTGATCTTTGTTATTTGTTTTCTTCTGCTAATATGAGTTTGATTTGCCCTTAATTCCTTGAGGGACATCATTAGATTGTTAATTTATAATCTTTCCACTTTGTTAATGTAGGCATTAGTGCTATAAACTCCCTTCCTAGCACAGTTTCTGCCATATCTTACAGGTTTTGTTATGTTGTACTTCCATTTTCATTTGCTTCAAAATGTTTTCATCTCTGTTTTAATTTATTCATTGACTCAGTGGTCATTCAAGAGCATGTTGTTTAATTTCTATGTATTTATATAGTTTCTGAAGTTTCTCTAACTTTATTCTACTGTGATCTGAGAAGATTCTTGATATGATTTCAATTTTTAAAAATTTGTTGAGACTTGTTTTGTGGCCTAACATATGTTCTATCTTGGAGAATGTTTCATGTTCTGATTAAAATAATGTATATTCTGCAGCTGTTAGGTAGAATGTTCTGTAAATTGGACTTATATTTTTAACTTCTGTAATGAAAATTTTTTTTTTCATTTTCTGGTCTCTTTCTATAACACCTTTAATATAATAGTTGTTACACTTTATTGAAAACTTACTTATTCTTTCAAATGCTTTTCCTTCTATATATTCCCTGTTTTTTTCATTTAGCCATCCTCAGACACCAGATACTCAATTTAAATTTCACCATCACTGGCTTCCCTGATAACCCTTTAAAGACAAGTCTAGGCTTTAACAGTAATTTCAGGCCAACTACCTGCTACCCATGGAGACCATGGAGTTGAACTCAAGTTTCTTTAACACCTAAACCTGGGTTCTTCTCATTTCTCTACTCTCTCTTCCAATCAGCAGGTCTGTTGGATGTATCACAAATACCTGCCCCATGTCCTAGTATTACTCTTTAGTGGGCATGAATAATTGATTCTATCACCCTTTCATGTTCAGCCTATACATGTGGAGCTGCACTCTTCTTCAAGACAGATTACAGGCACTTCAAAGAGGTGAAGACATTCAAAATTCCAGCCAGGGGTGGATCTAGGTCTGTTTACATCTCGAGTGGCATTTATCATGACATTCAAGGCCTTCATTCACCCCTCCCCTGAAGGTTCCAGCTGCACAATGCTGATGTGCTAACTGGCGCCCTTCTAAGTTCACGTCTTCCAGTGTTAATGGAAAATAGTAACATGTTTTTACCTTATGTTTGTTCTACTTCTAACACAGAGAAATCCCTAAGCCCTTCTGTGTATAGGACCCCTTTTAGCTTTCCATATTTGTAGTATTTGTCCAGAACCAAAGTCAGCCTGGATTTATATTTGAAATTTCCTTAAATGTAGAGAAGAGGAAGAGGAAGGAAAAGGCTGTTGTTGTGGAATGCCTATGCACTGAGAACAGCAAAAGAACCATTTTTGGTTTTGCCCAAATTAGCATTGCTAGATAAATTGGGAGACTTATATCTTTCCAGTTGCCAGGGGAGCATGCCAGCTAATTTTAGCCCGTTGTGTAAATATAACCAGCACTGGTATGCACTGGCCTTTAACATTCACAAGGGTCAATGATGTCCTGCAACAGCCAGAGAAGTGCCTACACTGGCCCTGTATTGACTGAACTTCCTGGGTCCTTAGTCCCCTGTGTCTCCCAGATATATTAATTTTCCTTGGAAGTGACCTTGGAGATCCCTTGGCCTGATCCCCTGCCCAGGGCATGACCTTTTCCATGTCTTTGGACAGAAAATTGCCACAGCAAAGGTAGCAACATTCTGCAACCCTTAAGGCAGGTGCAGCCTGAGTCATTTTTTCTCAACAGTGTAACTCTCAGGCAGCAGAGCTAAGAATGAAGTTTTAGAAGGAAATATTGTGTATGATCCTATTTTGTCTTCCTAAAAAATGCTTTTTTAAAAATTCAACTCCTGAAACACCCTGTCCCCCAATGAATATGCTATAGCTAAATGTAATTGTTTTCTAATCTAATTGCCAGGATAGGTCACAATAGAGCTTATACAACCAACCCTCTGAATCCTATCTGCTCTACAACTGGCAGGGGCAGATGATAGTCTCTGGGAGGTGAATATAACTGAAGCAGAGGAAAATCACAAAGGAGGAAGCTGCTCCAACCCTCACCGAGAGATCAGGCTTTAAGCTATACTGTCCCTCAGTATCCTCATCTGCTAAATTGAAGTGTTTATATATAGTTCCTACCTCTCAGAGATTTTAAGGAGTTTAAATGAGTTAATGCATGCCAAACTGTTAGAAGAGCTCTTAGAAAATGATAAATGCTTAATAAATGTTGGTATAGTTTGGACGTTTGTCCCCTCCAAATATCATGTTGAAATGTAATCCCAAATGTTGGAGGTGGGGCCTGGTGGGAGGTGCTTGGATCATTGGGTGGATCCCTCATGAATGGTTGGTTTGTGCCTTCCCCATGGTAATAAGTGACTTCTCGCTCTGTTAGTTCACGTGAGAACTGGTTGTTTAAAGAGTCTAGCACCTCCCCTCCCCACCCCCCTATCTCCTGGCTCCTGCTCTCACCATGTGGTGTGCCAGCTGTGTTTCCCCTTTGCTATGATTGTAAACTTCCTGCAGCCATCACCTGAAGCCAAGCAGATGCTGGCACTATGCTTCCTATATAGCCTGCAGAACCATGAGCCAGTTAAACCTCTTTTCTTTGTAAATTACTCAGTCTTGTTATTCCTTTATAATGACACAAAAACAGCCTAATACAAATGTTGGCCATTGTTTTATTATCGTTATACAGATTGAAATCACAGTTCCCATTTACTACTTGGAGGACCTAAGCCTAGATTTCTTCATCTGCAAAACGGGCATAAGTAAAAGTCCTACCTCATAAAGTTGCTGTTAGGATTAAATGAATTGAAAGGTGTAAAGCTCCTGGCATTTGCCTGGTCCTTGTGTGTGCCCAGAGTGTGGCAGTTCCTCTTGTTATTCCTTCAGGTGCTTAAGAATCTCTTCACTCAGCAATCACAACTGCTTGCAAACCACTCAGATTGTTCCAAAGACAATTTCAGAGTGGCTAAAGACATTAAGCATGAGATGTGTGCTGTTCATTTTCAGTATTTTTTCTTGATGGCAACAGAGAGTAAGGTAATGATAAATACAAAATGGCTACAAAATATGTAAATATATAAAATATATTAAAATAACCATGAAATAGGGTTCAAGAGAGAAAAGGAACATTTCCTTTGTCTTGTTTCTGGGTTTCACTTTGAGGGTTTCATCTTGTTTGTTTAGGTTTTGTTTGTTTTTATCTCAGAGTTAATCACAAGAGTGAGAGTGTGATAGAGTGATTAGCCAAAGTGGACTAGCTATGCTGCTATTCTAGTCCAAAGACCCTCGGCAGACATACATAATAACAGAGACAAGTAAAAATGGAGTATTATTTCTTTGTAGATGACATGTCCCTAAGAAAGCCCTGCCGGGCTAATATACGCTATGGGATAATCCCCCATGTTCTCATTCAAGTAAGCATGTGTCATGGTATTTCTTTTCAGCAGCCAATTGATCCTGCTCTGTTTTTGCTTGGACTAATATTAAAATTAGTTTGCATTTCCTGAGGTAGCCAAGCAACTGGAGTAAGATACTGACGTGGAGAGGGAGTTAGCTCAGACTGTTAAAAGTGGCAGCAGAACAGCTAAAAGCAAATAACCTAAAAACAGAAATCAGGAGGAAATTCCTTATTTAAGGTTGAATATTGCTAGATTATTTTCTTTTCACAAAAGAAGCACTTCTTTTAGGTAAACCATTGCTTGTATTAAAAACTCCCAGTTTTAGCCACTGCACTCCAGCCTGGGTGACAGAGCGAGACTCCGTCTCAAAAAACAACAACAACAACAACAACAACAACAACAAAACTCCCAGTTTTTCCTAATTTGTTAATTCTAATGATAGAGTTACAGTGTGTGGTCCTCAGCAAACACTTATTACTATAGATCTTTCCACGCTCCCCATGATTCTCAGGGGAGTTGCAGTCAAGCTATGCTGTTGTATAATAATGGGCTGCGACAAACAAGTAGGGAGAAATTGCTCCTGTCCAACCTCAAACCTCCATATGAAAAGGTTGAATGTTTATGGAGCTAGTGAAAGGAGCACAGGCCCAGAAATCAGACATACTTTGAGTTTAAAATCCTGTTCTTTAAACCACAAGTTATGTGACCTAGGATGAATTCCTTAACTCCTCAGAACTTTTTAACAAGAGCTGTGGTCCTACTTTGCATTGCTTGCTTTTAGCTCAGTAAAAGTTAGTGCTTTGCATGCATGATTCTTTTTAAGCTTTGTGATACCTCTGTGAGGTGGGCATTATTATTAGTCATGTTTTATAGATGAGAAAACCAAAGCTAGTAAGTGATTCAAAAGTCATGCTTTGCTACTGTAAGCCTTCTATAGTGCTACTAATGAATACTGCACATGGCTTGAATGGCCCTCATGAGAGGATACTGACATGCATGGAGATTTGGTTCACAGATACTTGAAACAGACTGCACCGGTATTTGCCACTAGTGGGAGCAGACAGCAGAAGATGGATTTAGCGCCCCTGCATTTGTACTCCTCTCAGTCCATCTGTCTCTCTCCCTTTTCCCCACTCTATGTTGATAACAATTTTTCTGACCTGCAGGTAATTTAGTTGCCTAGAGTGGCTACTCTTTTTTTTTTTTTTAGACGGAGTCTCACTCTGTCACCTAGGCTAGAGTGCAGTGGCGCAATCTTGGCTCACTGCAACCTTCACCTCCAACTTCAAGCAATTCTCCTGCCTCAGCCTCCTGAGTAGCTGGAATTACAGGCACATGCCACCACACTCAGCTAATTCTTGCATTTTTAGTAGAGATGGGGTTTTGCCATATTGGAATGACTGGTCTCGAACTCCTGATCTCGTGATCCACCTGCCTCGGACTCCCAAAGTGCTGGGATTAAAGTAGTAACGTATCCACCTCATTTCTTCTGTTAATAGACCTTCTCCTTCACACCCCACAAAGGCACATATGTACATACACACACATGCATACACACATCCATACACACACAACTTCTTACCATTCATACCCTGTCATGGCCACAGGGGTGGACACATGACTTTTCTTTGCTGTGATACTAAATTTGGCCTGCTGAAAACCCAAAGTTCAACAACCTGAAATAGGCCTGTCTGTAGTAGGAAATTAAAAGATCAACACAAAAAGAAGGAGAGACCAGCAGAAATGAGAGATGCACAGAAGGCAACTCACGTGAGCCAACCAATAGCACCTCCTAAGGAAAAGGCCAACAAGTGCCTGTTTCTGATATCTCTGGTGTTTCTGGGCCCAACCTTCCCCTTCCAATATCCTGATTGTTCATCTCTTTCTTCAATTCTGTGAGCTTCTCAATATCCTTTCCAGCTACCTGAACCAGTCTGAGAAGGCAAATGTGAGTTGGGTCTCTGTATGAGTCCATGCTTGCATTGCTATAAAAAAAATACCTGAGACTGGGTAATTTATAAAGAAAAGAGGTTTAATAGACTCATAGTTCTGCAGGCTATACAGGATGCGTGGTGGCTTTTGCTTCTGGGGAGGCCTCAGGGAGCTTTTACTCATAGTGGAAGGCAAAGCAGGAGCAGGCATCTTACATGTCTGGAGTAGGAGGAAGAGATAAGGGGGGATGTGCTATACACTTTTAAACAACTAGATCTCATGAGAACTCTAGCATGAGAACAGCACCAAAGGGATGGTGCCAAACCATTCATTCAGGATCCATCCCCATGATCCAACTACTTCCCACAAAGTCCCACCTCCATCACTGGGGATTACAATTCAACATGAGATTTGGGTGGGAACACAGATCCAAACCATATCATTCTGTCCCTGACCCTTCCCAAATATCATGCCCTCCCATTGCAAAATACAATCATCCCTTCTCAATAGTCTCCAAAGTCTTAACTCATTTCAGCATTAACTCAAAAGTCCAAAGTCTCATCTGAGACAATGCAAGTCTCTTCTGCCTATGAGCCTATAAAATTAAAAGCAAGTTAGTTACTTCCAAGATACAATGGGTGTATAGGCATTGGTTAAATACTTGTTCCAAAAGGGAGAAATCAACCAAAAGAAAGGGCTACAGGCCCCATGAAAATCTAAAACCCAGTAGGGCAGTCGTTGAATCTGAAAGCTCCAAAGTAATCTCCTTTGTCTCCATGTCCGACACCTAGGGTACAATGATGCAAGAAATGGGTTCCCAAGGCCTTGGGCAGCTCCATACCTGTAGTTTTGCAGGGTTGGGCTCCCAGGGCTGCTCTCATGGGCTAGCATTGAGTCCTTGTAGTTTTTCCTGGTGCACAGTGCAAACCATCAGTGGCTCTACAATTTCAGAGTCTGGAGGATGGTGGCCCTCTTCTCACATCTCCACTAGGTAGTGCCTCAGTGGCAGCTCCAATCCTATGTTTTCCCTCTACACTGCCCTAGTAGAGGTTTTCCATGCAGGCTGCACCCCTTCAACAGGCTTCTGCCTGGATGTCCACACTTTTCCATACATCCTCTGAAATCTAGATAGAGACTACTAAGCCTCAGCTCTTGCATGCTGTGCACTTGCTGGCTTAATGCCATATGGAAATTGCAAAGGCTTATGCTTGCACCTCTGAAGCAGTGGCCCAAGCTCTACCTGGACCATTTTGAGTCACATCTGGAGTTGGAGCAGCTGGGATTCAGGGAGCAGTGTCCCAAGGCTGCACAGGGTATCGGGCCCCTGGGCCTAGCCCAAGAAAACATTCTTTGCTCCTACGCCTTCAGGCCTGTGATGGGATAGGAGGGGCTGCCACAAAGGTCTCTAAAATGCCTTTGAGGCCTTTTCCCCATTGTCTTGGCTATCATTATTTGCCTTCCTTTTAGTTATACAGATTTCTGCAGCTGGCTTGAATTGATCCCCTGGAAATAGGCTTTTTTTTTCTATCACATGGCCAGGCTTCAAATTTTCCAAACTTTTATGTTCTGCTTCTTTAAATATAAGCATCAGTTTTATGCCATTTCTTTGCTCATGCATATGAGCATAGGCTGTTAGAAGCAGCCAGGCAACATCTTGAACACTGCCACTTAGAAATTTCTTCTGCCAGATACCCTAAATCATCACTCTCAAGGACAAAGTTCCATAGATCTCTTGGGCAGGGGCACAATGTTGCCAGGTTCTTTGCTAATGCATAACAAACATGACCTTTGCTCCAGTTCCCAGTTAATTCCTCATCTCCATCTGAAACCCTCTCAACCTGGCCTTCATTGTCCGTATCACTACCACCATTTTGGTCACAACAATTTAACGAGCCTCTAGGAAGTTCCAAATTTTCCCTCATCTTCCTGTCTTCTGAGCCCTCCACACTCTTCCAACCTCTGCTTGTTGCCCAGTTCCAAAGTCACTTCACATTTTCAGATATCTTTATAGCAATGCCCCATTCCTTGGAATCAATTTTTGGTATTAGTCCATTCTTGCATTGCTATAAAAAATACCTGAGACTGAGTAATTTATAAAGGAAAAGGGTTTAATTCACTCACAGTTCAGCAGGCTGTATAGGAAGCATGGCAGTTTCTGCTTCTGGGGAGGACTCAGGGAGCTTTTACTCATGACAGAAGGCAAAGCAGGAGCAGCCATATTACATGGCCAGAGAAGGAGGAAGAGAGAGAGGGGTAGTTGCCACACAATTTTAAACAACCAGATCCCATAAGAACTTTGTCACAAGAACAGCACCAAAGAGATGGAGCTAAACTGTTCATGAAGGATTCACCCCCAAAATCAAATCACTTCCCACCAGGACCCACCTCCACCATTTGGGTGGGATTACAATTCAACGTGAGATTTAAGTGGGGATATAGATTCAAACTGTATCAATCTCTGATGTTTGCAACCAAAAATGTTCTAATTTGGCATACTTAAGTCTTGCATCAGAAAGTTGAGGAGAATGAGAATCCTAAAGGTATTATATATATACTTTCATTTTTCTGAGGATGACCCAACACTCATTCATTCAACACTCTTACTGAATACCTGTTACATGTCAGGCACTGTGCTGAGAGTGTGCAATTCAAGGATGAATAAAATATGGTTCCTGTTCCCAGTCTAGAAGACGAAGATGGACACTGATAAAAATGCAATAAAATGTCACCAGTGTTTTTATAAAGGTCATAGGAAACTGTAGGTACAGGAAGAAATAAATAGTCAATTATTTCTGGAAGGTTCAGGGAAGTCTTCAGAGAGGTGATAATCCTTTGTTGACATTTGAATGGTAAGTGTTATCTAGGCCTTTGCTATTCAAAGTGTGGTCTGTGAACCAGCAGCATCAGCATTACCTGTTAGAAATACAGAATAGGGGTCCCACTCCAGATGTAATGAATCAGCATCCGAATTTAAAAAAATCATCAGGTGGTTGGTACCACATTAAAGTTTGAGAAGTGCTGATCCAGACAACAAGAAGGATAGAGGAAGAGTAATTTCAGACAGAGGGACTAGTTTGAACAAAGGCTGGCAGACGTGATAGAGCATGATGTGTTCATGAGATTGTAAGTCATAGCAGAAGATGTGAGGGAGGATACAGCACAAATTATAGCAAGTCCAGACCACAGAGCGCCTTGTAATCAATGCAGAAAGGACTGGACTTTATCCGACGAGTAATGAGGAACCAGTAAAGTAAAAGTTTGATATAATCAGATTTTATATTTAAAAGTAGAGTAAAAGCATTTCTGGCAAGCAGTGTAATAAAATGAAGTTTGGACATGATCCCGGATAAAAGGGAGATTTGAGGGGAAAGAATAACATGATTTGATTGATTTTGATTTGATGCAATTTATCTTAATGTTTCAAAGCTAAATGCCTGACAACGGTGTGGAAGATGGATTGGAG
This sequence comes from Theropithecus gelada, assembly GCF_003255815.1. NCBI lineage: Eukaryota > Metazoa > Chordata > Mammalia > Primates > Cercopithecidae > Theropithecus > Theropithecus gelada. Next base: position 87,555,271 of record NC_037677.1, read on the forward strand.
AGAGGGCAATACCAAAGGCAGGGAGACCAACTGGCATAGTCATATACTGGTAAGTAAGAGATGATCAAAACTACAAAAGTGCAGCAGGAGTGGAGAAGAAGAGTGGCTATCAGAGAGAAAATGGGACAGAATCTGCAGACCTTACTCAAAAACTGGAAGCTGCATATGGCAGCTAAGTGGGGCAAGGAAATCTGGCATATATGATAGAAGAGACAAAATAGAAGAGTCCATAGTGGAACAAAAGAAAGCAAGTTCTGTTCAGGGTCTGCTGAGTTGAATCCCCTGTGGGATGTATATATGGAGGAAAGCAGACATGGACACATTAGCAACAAACACTAACCTCATATACAAGTCTCTCTTGAAATTCCTCAACTAGAAACTACTTTGTTTTCCTAGAAACCATCTAGCTAATTTTAAAAAGAATTAACTCTGATGAAGAATTCAATGACTGTGAACTCAGACCATACAACCTAGAGCTGATCTTCCACCTGTTACCTGTTGTTTTAGTCCATTCTCATACTGCTAATAAAGACATAACCAAGACTGGATAATTTTTAAAGGAAAGAGGTTTAATTGACTCACAGTTCAGCATAGCTAGGGAGGCCTCAGGAAACTAATAATCATGACAGAAGGAGAAGCAAACAAATCTTTCTTCACATGGTGGGAGCAAGGAGAAGTTCAGAGTGAAGGCAGCAGAAAGCCCTTATAAAACTATTAGATCTCATGAGAACTCACTATCATGAGAACAGCATGGAGGTAACCACCCCCATGATTAAATTACCACCCACCAGGTCCCTCCATTGACACACGGGGATTATGGGAACTACAATTCAAGATGAGGCTTGGGTGGGGACACAGTCAAACGATATCATTCCACCCTCAACCCCTCCCAATCTCATGTTCTCACATTTCAAAACATAATCATGCTTTTTTCAACAGTCCCCCAAAGACTTCACTCATTCCAGCATTAACTCAAAAGTTCAAGTCCAGTCTCATCTGAGACAAGGCAAGTCCCTTCTGCCTATAAGCCTGTAAAATCAAAAGCAAGTTAGTTACTTCCTAGATACAATGGGGCTACAGGCACTGGGTAAATACACTTATTTCAAATGGAAGAAACTGGCTGAAACAAAGAGCTACAGGCCCCATGCAAGTCTAGAATCCAACAGGGCAGTAGTTAAATCTTAAATCTCTGAAATAATCTCCTTTGACTCTATGTCTTATATCCAGGTCATGCCAATGCAAGAGGTAGGCTCCCATGACCTTGGGCAGCTCTGCTTCTGTGGCTTTGCAGGGTGCGGCCCCATCCTGGCTGCTTTCACAGGCTGGAATCAAGTGTCTGCACCTTTTCCAGATGCACAGTGCAAGCTGTCAGTGGATCTACCATTCTGGGGGCTGGAGGACAATAGCCGTCTTCTCACAGCTCCACAAGGCAGTGCCCCAGTGGGGACTCTGTTTGTGGGCTCCAACTCCACATTTCCCTTCCACACTGCCCTAGCAGAGGTTATCCATGAGGGCTCTGCCCCCATACCACACCTCTACCTGGACATCCAGGCTTTCCCATACATCCTCTGAAATCTAGGCAGAGATTCCTAAACCTCAATTCTGTCTTCTAAGTACCTGCAGGACCAACACCACGTGGAAGCTGCCAAGGCTTGGGGCTTGCACCCTCTGAAGCCATGGCACAGGCTGTATCTAGCCCCTGGAGGTGCTAGAATGCAGGGCACCAAGTCCCAAGGCTGCACACAGCAAGTGGGGGGCCTGCACCCAGCCCCAGAAACCATTTTTTCCTTCTAGGCCTCTGGGTCTGTGATGGAAAGGACTTTTGTGAAGGTTTCTGACACACCCTGGAGACATTTTCCCCATTGTCTTGACAATTAACATTTGGCTCCTTGTTACTTATACAAATTTCTGCAGTCTGCTTGAATTTCTCTGCAGAAAATGAGTTTTTCTTTTCTACTGCATTGTCAGGCTGCAAATTTTCCAAACTTTTATGCTCTATCACTTCTTGAATACTTCGCTGCTTAGAAATTTCATCCGCCAGATACCCTAAATCATATCTCTCAAGTTCAAATTTCCACAGATCTCTAGGATAGGGGCAAAATGCCACCAGTCTCTTTGCATAGAAAAAGGGTCCTTTACTCCAGTTCCCAACAAGTTCCTCATCTCCATCTGAGACCATCTCTGCCTGGACTTTATTGTCCATATCACTGTCAGCATTTTGGTCATAGCCATTCGACAAGTCTTTAGGAAGTTCCAAACTTTCCCAAATCTTCCTGTCTTCTGAGCCCTCCAAGTCTCTAGGAAATTCTAAACTTTCCCACATTTTTCTTTCTTCTTCTGAGCCCTCCAAACTGTTCCAACCTCTGTCTGTTACCCAGTTCCAAAGTTACTTCCACATTTTTGGGTATCTCTACAGCAGAACCCCATTCCTGGTACCAATTTACTATATTAGCCCATTCTCATGCTGCTAATAAAAATATACCTAAGACTAGGCAATTTATAAAGAAAAGAAGTTTAATGAACTCACAGTTCAGCATGACTGGGGAAGCCTCAGGAAACTTACAATCATGGCAGAAGGGAAAACAGACATGTCCTTCTTCACATGGTGGGAGCAGAAAGAAATAGAGTGAAGTTGGGGAAAAGTCCCTTATGAAACCATCAGATCTCATGAGAATTCACTCACTATCACGAGAATGGCATGGAGGTAACCACCCCCATGATTCAATTACCTCCCACCAGGTCCCTCCAACAATGCGTGGGGATTATGGGAACTACAATTCAAGATGAGATTTGGGTGGGGATGCAGCCAAACCATATCATCTGTGTTTATTGTACACTCAGCAGGAAAGGCCATTGAAGAGTCAACAGAACTCAGAGTGTGATTCTGGGGACACAACAAGAGGACTTCTTTCTGTTCTCCCTAAATGCCCACAGCTCCTTGAAGCCTTAATTACAGTTCACTTTAAGAAGTAACAATGGACATCTACCATAAGCCAAGCACTGTTAGGCACTGGGGATATGACAATAAACAAGAAATTCTCAACCTCATTGGGCTTACATCTAGCAAAGGAGACAACAGTTAAACTGAAAATAAATGTGGCAGATGCAGTTATCCCTTCAAGTAAGTACTTGCTACCAGCTATCAAGAGTGTGGCTAGCTGACAGCCCCCAGTACTTAGCACTTTTGGGTCTACCCTGGCTTTAGATCCAAGACCACACTATTCTTACAGTGACTCCTAGACAATGGCTGGGCAAAGCAGTGGTATCTGAGAGCATGTACATCTTGGAGTGACCCCCAGCTAGAGTTGCCAGATTTAGCAAATAAAAACACAGGGCACCCAGTTAAATTTGCACTGCAGATAAACAATGAACTTTATGCCAAATATGGCATGAGAAAGACATACTTGAAAAAAACTCATTGTTGGCTGGGTGCAGTGGTTCACATCTGTAATCCAAGCACACTAGGAGACTGAGGCAGGCAGATCACTTGAGCCCAGGAGTTCAAGACCAGCCTGGACAACATGGTGAAACCCCATTTCTACAAAAAAAAAAAAAAAATTAGCTTGGTGTAGTGTAGTACTCCTGTAGTCCCAGATACTCGGGAGGCTGAGGCAGGAGGATTACTTGAGCCTGGGGCAGAGGTTGCAGTGAGCTGAGAACTGCACTCCACCCAACTTGCAACAGTTGGTACCAGGAATGGTTTGAGAAAGCATGTGGTAAGATAAAGACTTGGGAACTAGATCACGCACCACTTTGCTGGTTGTAAGGACATAATGCCTGGTGGTAGACAGCCCACTGCATGAGATGGAGGTCCCATTGTTAAAAAGGTTCACCAATGGTAGACACTGTTTCAAGCATTAGAATGTAGGGGAATCTCTATGTATGAAAATAATAGAATTTGCTGATTATTACTAAGTTACATTGATGCCCTACAGGAGGATAATGAAAAGCTGAGAATAGTCAACAAACCACTAAAACTAAGTGTGCAAAGAGTTTCTACAAAGAATCTGTCTTACTGTGAGTGAGCAGAAAAAGCTGAAGATGGGGCTGGGTGCGGTGGCTCAAGCCTGTAATCCCAGCACTTTGGGAGGCCGAGACGGGCGAATCACGAGGTCAGGAGATCGAGACCATCCTGGCTAACACGGTGAAACCCCGTCTCTACTAAAAAAATACAAAAAACTAGCTGGGCGTGGTGGCGGGCGCCTGTAGTCCCAGCTACTCGGGAGGCTGAGGCAGGAGAATGGCATGAACCCGGGAGGCAGAGCTTGCAGTGAGCTGAGATCCGGCCATTGCACTCCAGCCTGGGCGACAGAGTGAGACTCCGTCTCAAAAAAAAAAAAAAA